>NC_133655.1:52579952-52884263 GCF_009905375.1 Apium graveolens | reverse complement strand
TTAGTCTATTAAAATTATAATGAAATCTTCTCTAAATTTTGCAAAAATAAAAACCCTGCAATAGTCACATATCCATTTTTAATGACATTGATAATAATATTTATCAACTATGAACAATTGATTTAATTATATAAATTTTTAAAATTAGATTAAAAAATTCATAACAGAATATAATTTTCAAAAATTTGTAAGTTTACTTTGATTTTACGATAAATATTACTCAACGACGTCTCATAGTGTCGTCTCACATTTCATTATAAAAATAGTTTTATATGAAAATATTTTTTTTCCAACTATAAAAATGTAAAAGTCTTTGTTATTTAAATTTTTGCATCAAGCTTTTAAAAAAATATATGATGTAATTATTAGTAGTACCATTTTTTATTAAGTAACTCAAAATTAAACTTTATTTTTTTATTATTAAGTAATTGAATCTTATTTTTATCAAGTATTATACATAACTCTGTAAAATAGTTCCAAACTTTTTAGTATATCCGACAGGTGAGTAAATTTTGAAAACCGTAGCATTTACATAGTTATCTTTACTAATCGTAACAAAATATTATTAAAAATTAAATTCAATAATTTTAATGTTGTCCACATTATATTTATATAAGTAATTTACTTCCACCTATTTATCTTGAAATAAAATAATTATTAATATAATTTTTATTAAAAGTTTCATTATTCTTATACCAAAAAAAAATTCTATGACGGATCACATAAAGGAAATAAATATGTTTTTATTGAAGTATAATTATTAGAACAATAATTTCATGTTTCTTTTTTAGTAAATTTAAAAATAATATTTTTTAATTTTGCGCACTTATTTAGTTATTTATTTTTTGAAAATGAAATTCAAAAATTTATAATATAGTAGAATTTTCACAAATTTATAAGTTTATATTATCTTATTATATTATATATATAACTCAAACAGCGCCGTCACTCATTTTATTTTACAAAAAATATAATATAAAAATATTTTTACCATAATTATATAATTATGAAAGTCTTTATTATTTAAATTATGAATCAAGTTGTCTTAAAATATTATATATATTAATATTTAATAATGTATTGATTATTAACATTTTTTTCGAACCACTGAAACTTTCAATACAATTTCCTATATAATATAAGACATAACACTATACAACAGTTCCAAAATCTTATAAAAATATAATTTTAAAAATATTATAATATTTAAACATTTTTATAGGGACTATAAACATATAAAAGTCTTTATGATCTGAAATATGTATTGAGATATCTTTAAAAATATATAATTTGGTAATCAACAATTTAGTGATTTGAATTAATTTACATCATATAATTTGTTATTACATTTTTTTAAATAAAATTAGTAAACACATCAAAATCTCATTTACATTTTTTAACAATCTTCATAATATTATTTATAAATTATGTGTAGTTAATTCTTTTATGTAATTCTTTTTGGAAATAAGATGAAAAAATTCTTTTAAAGTATAACTTTTTCCAATTTGTTAGTTTACTTATATACTAATATAATATATGTTATTCGAAGACGTTGTCTCTAATTTAAATATAGAAATATTATTACACGTAAATTTTTTGTTACGATTATAAAAATGAGAAAATTTCTATTATTTTAATTCATATATCGAGTAGTCTTACAAAATATATAATTTAATAATTAACCTTTATTTAGTATTAGCATTTTTGTTTAGCAACTTAAACTTTCACTTTAATTTTTTTTATAAAGCTATAAGATCTTATTTTTACCAAGTCTAAAGCATAACTGGTACCATAGTTCCAAAATTTGAAAATGGATAAATATGCTTAGTTAAATAGAATAAAGTAGATAAATATCATGTCACAATACTAAAAGAACCGTATTTTATGAAATACTGAATTAAAAATTTGATAAAAAGACACTCGGGTTTGTAAAAAAAATATTAGATAATTCTAATTTACTTTACTAGGTATTAGTAAATTAATCAATCAATTACTATATCTAATGAAATAGAGAAAAAGAAATCCAAAACTAAGTGTAAAATTTTTTCTTAAAATTTTTAACCTACATTACTTTACCCCTACTTTAACAAACAAAAAAGTACAAATTTTTGTTGTTGTATGACCTCAATTAAAATTTATTAGAATTAGAGTTGTATTACAAAAGGTTTGTTAACAACTGACATTAGCACATATGCAAGAACGATGATAAGTTGGCTGACATAAATGTTGATTAAAAGATGAAGTTTAACATATTTCGAGAATGGAATTGTGTAATCTATTACAATATAGAATATTTGATACAAAGGAGACAGACACTTGGTGTGGAAGACAGAAATGTATAGCTTACTATGTCGCATTATTTAATTTATCATGAAATATTACTTGGAGTAATCTTCCAACAATTCAAGCACGTAGTTATGCAAAGAAAATAAATATTACCTGACCACAATAATTCAAGGAGTTCGAACGAATTAAGAATTTGAAAAGAACAATATATTTTGATATTTCTCACGTCATATTGTTAGAAAAATCAACTAACTAAGCCATTCTTGTATTAGCACTAAAAATATAGGAGTTTCCTTAATCTGTTAACATATCTACAGAACTTTTACACAGCCGTGCAAAATTTACATCAACACGGAGTCCTTTGGATGCATTCACCGGACACACTTTTGTCGTTATTGAGAGTGCACCTTCCTCACCCTAGACATATAGATACATACCACTGATCATATTTTTTACCTTATGAATAAAAAATATAAACTACTAAATAAATGTTCAGGAATTGACAGAGAAATACAATTATATTCTTGACTCACATACTCTACAAACACATATTGCACCTGCTTTAGGGCCACAATATCAATTTGGTAACAAAAAGAAAAGGTTGACAGTGTCCACTTACTTAAAAGGTGAAGCCAATAAAATCCAATATTCTTAAGGTTGGCAATGATGGCAGTGTCCGTTTCAATGTTAAGTTCAGAGCTAATAGAGAACTTAGACTCATCAATAAGGTTTCGAAAGATTTTTTTTACATGGGATTGGTCAATCTCCGGGCCTTGAAATTTATGATTATAGAACAATGCATCCATAACCATTGTTTATAAGAGAAATGAATACATCATCTCATGATTCTGATATGTATTTAGGACAACACTCCCCAAACTTCCATCCATCATCTCTCAATCAATGGATATTTATTCAGTCTCCAGTTAGCTGCTGCTGCTTCTGATCATGCAGATAGCCCAACCATCTCATCTATCTATATCAACCTAAAATTAATTAAAGCCAATATCCTGGAGGATAACCTATTGAAATCAGACAAAATTTATTATATACTAGAGATCCATGTGAAGTAATACAATACCAATCTAATTCTTACTAACAACTAAATATATCCACATGAATTGTAAGCTCTTGGCCTTAAAATTTTAAAATATGCTTTAGAAAAGATATGGATATGTTTGAACATAGCACAATGTATCATGGATTTTTTTTTTAATTTTTTTTGACGTACGCTTAAATGTATATGCATAGAAACATGTAATGATTTGCACAAAAACAAATGTTTGAATATCTTTGCTACACTGTAATTTGTAGCCACACAATCAAAAGCCCTTCTATAAAATCAGAAACTAACATTGATTATCTTAGTAAATATTTAGATATATTAATATATGTATCTTTTTGTAGGAGAGGTGGTATATGGGAAAAAATGCTCAGGAAGTCAAGAACTAACTCTGATTTTGCAAGACTCTTGACTGTTTTGTAAATGCTACTAATAAACATAAAATTGTAATATAACAAATAAATATATCCATATAAGGAATAAATTATATTTATAGATGGTATGTGATAGGGTATAATAGACCCGGGTAGGTGTCAACCTGGACTACAGGGAGGCAGGATCAACCGACCTGCTAAGACCCCCCTCTCCCAGGCCAATCAAGCATAGGAGCCCAGGCCCGGGCCTATCCTACTTCCCGGATCCGGATCCACCTGCATACCCGGATCCGGATCAGGGCCAAAACCACAGTGAGGGAGGTCCCAGCAAGCACATGCACATCCCGCAACCCGCCAAGCAAAGGTACGTGGGCACATGACTATGACAGCTATCAACAACCAGCACACCAGAAAAGCACGGCGCGTGTCAGGGGCCGTTAGGACACTCTGAAGGTGGTCCTCCCCTGGACACATGTAAGCAATCCACCCAAGCCAGGCGTCCTCTGGTCCCAAGATCCAATGGCCCAGATTTAGAGGTAACTACCCCTAAACCCTACCTTGGGGCTATATATACCCCCAAGGCTGAAGGGTTTAGGGGTTGGAAAATAATTTCTCTTGCACTCATACACTCACATACACTCAAAAACATACAACAGCCATCACATATAAACACACATACACAGCAGCCTCTACATTACATAAATATATATACCCTCATCTTCTCCAAAGCCCGTTCTCATTCTCACACCGGAGGTGCCGTGGGAGCCAAACCCCCCTTCCGGTGTTGTTTTGCAGGCGCCCAACCAGCAGCTACACCTCTCTCACGCACGGAAGGCCCAGGAACGCCGACGGATGGAGCCGCCCGCTCACCGGAGTTATCATTTGGCGCTAGAAGGAGGGGGCTCCATCCTTGGGTCTCAGTGCCCCTGGATTCATCTTCATCAGCAAACTCTTGAGAGAGTCCACTTTCAAACCTATAAGAACATAGACAACCAAACCCTTTTTTGAATATGAGTTTTCATTTTGAACACATTTGTATGAGCTTCTTGCTTTAGGCCGTGTTTGTGTGAGCCCGCTCTTGTTTGTTAAGTTTTAGTTGTTTAGGGTTTGATAGTCTTGGTAATCTCGAAGCCTGGGGTTTAATAGTCTTGGTGGTTTAAAACCCAGAACTGTTTTAGCTTGCGTATTTTCTTTTGTGTTCAAGAGCCTGCTGTTCTTGTTTGGTATTATTTTTAGCAAAACCCAGAAAGTTTGCTTGCTGTTATTCTGGACAATTTTTGTAATATTCAAAAAAGCAACCTCAGATCCACATTTGTAGCCTCAAATCTTGGTTAGTTGTTTGTACAATTGTGGTAATGGCAAGAGCAGGAAAAAGTACAGCTGGTAGGCCCTCCGCCAGTACCCACATTCAAGATCAAGACCCCTCTCAAGTTCAAGAACCTGGGGGAGACAGGGAAACCTTCCAGGAGCAACCACTGACGCAGCATACTCCAATCGGGGATGCTAGAAATGTCATAGAGCTAAATCAGTACAAGTACACAAATGTTCCAGTGGCAGAGGAGCATATGGCTAACTTAACAAGCCATGAACTTGCTGAAGCAATCAGGCTCTACAGAGATGAACAAGCCCAGGCTTAGATGGAATTTGAGCAAGATGATGAGAAAGAAGAGTCCGGGGACTCTCAGCAATCCAGGAGATCTGTCTTCGACCGAATTGGGGCTAAGGCAAAAAAGAATCAAAAGGAGCCTAGCAAGAAGGAGACATAAGCAACCAGAAAGAAAAAGCTAGAAGAAATCAGAGAAAAGATAAGAAAAGAGGAGGAGGAAAAGCTGGAGCAAAAAATTCAGAAAAGAATGCAGATGGAGGAGGAGAGACTCCTAGTTAAAACAAAAGGAAAAAGAGCACGGAGGGACCCTACCCCCGAACTCATTTCCGATGACGAAGAGGAGGGTCAGAGAGACCTCAAGGAAATGATCTACGACCTCCAGAGAAAAATGGAGAAAGAATCCGGGATGGAAGTTGGGGAAACCCTCACGCCCTTCAGCCACTCCCTAGAAGCCATCCCCCGACAGAAAAATCTCAAACACTACAACTTCGATTCTTTCGATGGGCTGGGGGATCCGGAAGAGCACCTCAACTATTTCGAACAGATAGCCCAGATATACTATTACAATGACTTGACGAAATCCAGATTCTTCGCTTGAACCCTCAAAGGGGGGGCTCAAAGATTGTTCAGCAGAATCCTATCAAGAAGTATCCGCTCCTGGAAAGAATTCAGAGAAGCCTTCCTTAGAAGATTCAGAGCTAATAAAACACATGAAATGCACATGTGCCACCTGGAGACAATCCGCCAGTACGATAACGAAGCACTCTCAGCCTACATGCGGAGGTTCCAGGAAGCCATCAACAAAGTTTCGAATCTAGATGAAAGGGAGGCTCTAAGCATATTTCGAAGAAACCTGGATCCAGAACACAACGAGAGATATATTGTGGAATTGATAAACAAGGAACCCCAAAGCCTGGCCGCTGCTTATTCTATGGCAGCCCGGTTCATAAAAGAAACGGATGTTCTCCATGCAATGAGAATGACTCGGAATGGAGGGAACATGAACAAATCTTCTGATGACCGACCGAAAGGGGGTTACCATCAGGAGAAAAAGTTCAAACAAAGCAACCAAACCCAGCAAACAAACGTTGTACAAAACACCCCAATATTCCAAAGATTGGGTCCTTAAACAGAATCCAAAAGTGATCCCGGTCCCCCTAGGCAGCAAAGGGAGCCTAGGCAAGAGCCAGAGTGGACACAGCTAAACAGGACCCGGGAAGAGATACTGAAGGAGATCAAGGGAAAGCCATTCTACTATCCTCCAAAGCCAATGCAGACTCCCCCAGAGAGCAGGCCTTACAACAGGCAGTGCGACTATCATGAAACCCATGGACACAAGACTGAGAATTGTCTCTCTCTAAAATTCTTCATTGAAGATCAAGTCAAAAAAGGAAACCTCAATCAATATATCTCAAGGGAGAAAAATCAGAGAGAGGAAAGGCCAAGAAACGGTAAGAATGTGGTAAATGTGGTCCTGGGAGGCTCGCACTCTCCCCCTAGGAGCCCGGGCTCAGGGGATGAGGTATTCTCAATCCAATCCTACCCGGAGATGATGATCTCATTCAGCAGCAAGGATTATGAAGGAGTCAACCCGAATCACAATGAAGCCTTGGTTGTAACACTTGATATCTTTGACAACGAAGTAAGAAGGATGTTGATCGATAATGGATCCTCAGTAAACATACTCTTCAAGCATACTGTGGACAGGATGAAGCTTGGGAGCGTACGCTCCAATGAATGCCAAGAGGACCCTCTGTATGGGTTCGGGAACAACTTGGTCCCGATCCAAGGAACTTTGTACTTGCCAGTAATGTTTGGATCGGCCCCAAACCAAGTTACCCATGTGATTAAGTTCTACGTGATCAATACTCCCTCATCTTACAACAGCATAATTGGGCGCTCAGCCTTGACCAGGATCCAAGCAATCACCTCCATATCACATTTGAAAATCAAGTTCCCAACCCCAACCGGGGTAGGAGAAATCAAGGGAGACTATGAGGTAGCTGAAAGATGTTATAGCCAGGCTCTGGTAATGGTTGAGACCCATCAAGACAACAAGAGAAAGGCTGTCGTGCTCCGGAAACAGCAAAGTATTAAGAAACATCGCAAACAATCAAGGGATGATGGGAGAAAAGAAGTTCAGGTCATAGAGACCCTTTCAGATCCAAAAGCGACCAAACAAGGCTCAGAAGAGCAAAAAAGCAACCAAGTCATAAAGGGGATTGAATTGGGCCTAGGTATTGACCAAACCAACCCTACTATGCAAGCAACCAACCCAGAAATAACTGAAGAAAGAGACAATAAAGAGATGACAGCCCAGGCTCAGATTTATATGAAAAAGAACACAGAGGCTCGGATCCAAAAGATGGTATCAGATACGGATCAAGCCAAGATAGAGGCCGCTGTTGAAACAGAAACAATTCTGATCAGCACGAGCGATCCTTCAAAAAAGATAAAGATAGGAACCGGGCTCGAGGCTAATTTCAGAAAAGATTTGGTGTCACTACTCCAAGGGTACTCTGATATATTCACTTGGACCCCGAAAGAAATGCCCGGGTTGGATGAATCCATAGCGATGCATAGCTTGGACGTCAACCCAGAAAGGAAGCCAGTTAAGCAAAAGAGAAGAAATTTTGCCCCGGAAAGGCAAAAAGCAATCGATGAAGAAATTGAGAAACTACTGACAGCTGGAATAATATGCGAAGTCAAATACCCAGAATGGCTGGAAATGTAGTGATGGTGAAAAAACCAAACGGAAAGTGGAGAATGTGTATCGATTACACAGACTTGAACAGTGCATGCCCAAAAGACCCCTACCCTTTGCCAAATATTGATCAATTGATCGATGCAACCTCTGGGCATGTGATGCTAAGTTTCATGGACGCCTACTCGGGGTACAACCAGATCAAGATGAATCCCAGAGACATTCTAAAGACAGCCTTCATCACCCACAGGGCGGTCTATGCCTATGTAATGCTACCGTTCGGATTGACTAATGCGGGAACAACATATCAAAGGGTAATGAATAAAATCTTCAAGGACCAGATTGGAAGGAACCTGGAATCCTATGTGGACGATATGATTGCAAAATCCACAAGCGTCCCCGGGCACATAGGAGACCTGAGAGAATGCTTCGATAACTTGAGAAAATACTCACTCAGGCTCAATCCAGAAAAATGCACATTTGGAGTAGGGGCAGGAAAATTCCTTGGATTCATGATAAGCAACCGAGGAATTGAAGCCAACTCAGAAAAGATAAAGGCAATTCAACAGATGAAGGCTCCCAGAACACAAAAGGATGTGCAGAAGCTAGCAGGATCGCTAGCAGCACTCAGAAGATTCATCTCTAAGCTAGCTAAGAGATGCCTACCCTTCTTTGACCTATTAAAAGGAGCAACCAACAAGAGAGAAGTTAATTGGAGCCCGGAATACCAAAGCGCATTTGAAGAAATCAAAAGGTACCTTTCTCAACCCCCCGTGTTAACAAAAGCTCAACCCGGGGAACCCCTATCCCTTTACCTGTCAGCAGGGGCCCTGGCAGTTGGAGCAGCCTTGATCAGGGAAGAGAATGGCAAACAGCAACCAGTTTATTATGTGAGCCAAGTGCTAAAAGATGCAGAGACCCGGTACCCGAGGCTAGAAAAGTTTGCTTATGCCTTAGTCATAGCATCCAGAAAACTCAGACACTACTTCCAGGGAAGGGAGATACGAGTTGTAACAAATCAACCATTAAGGAAGATAATACACAAGCCAGATGTCTCAGGGAGATTGGTAAATTGGTCAGTTGAGCTAAGTCAGTTCAATCTAAGTTTCATTCCTAGAACAGCAATCAAAGCCCAGGCTCTAGCTGATTTCATCATAGAATGCAATTTCCCAGAAGAAGAGCCTGTTCCCATGAGCATTGACCCCGAGAGAAACACAGATCAAGAAACAGAAGCCTGGGCTCTCAAAGTCGATGGTTCTTCAACAAATGAGAGATCGGGAGCAGGGCTCATCCTAAAGAGCCCAGAAGGGTTCACAATCCAAACAGCAATCTCATTCGCATTCTCAGCAACAAACAACCAGGCAGAGTACGAGGCCTTGATTGCAGGATTGAAGCTAGCAAGAACACTCAGGATTCAGAATCTCAAAATCTACAGCAACTCCCAGATCGTCGTAAAGCAAACAAATGGCGAGTACATAGCCAAGGATCCAGTTCTAGCCAAGTACCAGGCTCTGGTCCAAAGCTACCTAACCTCCATACCAAAAATCCAAGTCATCCAAATCAGCAGAGAGGAGAATTCAGAAGCTGATGCATTGTCTAAACTTGTTCAAAATTCGTCAGACCTGGATTGCTCCGTCTACTTCGAAGAATTACAGAAACCAAGCACAGAATCTGAGGAAGTCATGGAGATAGAAAACAGTCCGAATTGGATGACTCCATTTATTAACTACTTGGAGAAGGGAGAGCTCCCGGAGGATAAAGGCAAGGCTCAAAGGTTAAAGGCAAAATCTTCGAAATTCTTCATGGAAGAGGGAATACTCTATCGCCGGACCTTTTCCTCCCCAATCCTCAAGTGCATAGGCCCAGGAGAGGCACAATACTGCCTCATGGAAGTTCACGAAGGAATCTGCGGGGACCACATGTCCGCAAAAGCACTAGCTCACAAAATCATAAGGAAGGGGTACTACTGGCCTACTATCCACCAGGATTCAATAGACTTTGTGAAAAAATGTAAGGAATGCCAACTCTTCAGCAATGTGACACGGATGAGCCCAGTACTACCCTCCTCAGTCTTGTCACCAATCCCATTTGCCGTATGGGGGATTGATATCATGGGACCATTTCCCAGAGCCAGAGGAGACCTCAGGTACTTACTAGTCTCAATTGACTATATGACAAAATGGGTAGAGGCAAAGGCAATGAGAACAATAAACCAACAAGACTGCATCAAGTTCATGGACAACATAATGATGAGGTTTGGAATCCCGAGAGTACTTGTCTCAGATAATGGTCCGCAGTTTATCGGTTCAGAATTCGAATCCTACCTACAAGAAAGGGGCATCCGACACAAGAAGTCATCTGTAGCCTACCCTCAAGGAAATGGCCAAGTTGAGGTAACTAATCGAATACTTCTCAGGGGGATAGAGAAGAGACTCAGGGAAAACAAAACAAAATGGCCAGAAGAATTGCCTAATATACTCTGGGCATACAGAACAAGCCCCAGAATAAGCACAGGAGAAACCCCCTTCAAGCTGGCTTATGGAACTGAAGCCATGCTACCAATTGAAGTAGGATCCCCCTCCCATCGAGCAATCAACTTTGATGAAATAGCAAACGAGGAGGGGCTCAGAACAAATATTGAGCTAATTGATGAAGTTCGAGACCAGGCAGTGGCAAGAATGGAAAAGTATAAGCAGAAAACAAGAGAGCACTTCAGCAAGAAGTCCCGGGTCAAAAACTTTCAAGTAGGAGATCTGGTCCTTCGAGACACAGAAGCTTCAGATCCCACTAATACTGGAAAGCTAATGCCAAAGTGGGAAGGCCCATACAAAGTCAAGGAAGTTCTAAGGCCAGGAACATACAAGCTCATGAACATGGATGAGTCTGAAGTACCAAATACATGGCATGGACTCAGGCTCAGAAAGTTTTACCAGTAAAAAAAACCAACCAAAAGCAACCAGAACTTGTAGCCTATGTCAAGCAACCAATCTATGACAATGCATTTTCTATGAAAAAAATTGCAAATCAATGAAAAGAATTTTCCTTTCTTAGAAAGTCGTTACTTTTAAATTACCAGTTATGGAAGCAAAAAACAACCCGGGTACGTTTTCATACCCGGGTTGGAAGCAAAAAACAAAGGCAACCACTATTTGCTTAGAAAATTTCTAAGTAAATGGAGCAATCACCAATCCGGATTAAACATACCCGGATTAAAAGCAAAAAACAACCCGGATAAGCATGCAAATCCGGGTTGCAAACAACCATTATGTACTTAGGTAACCCTCCAAGTACATAGAGCAAAAAAGCAAACACCAACCCGGATAAGCATCCGAATCCGGGTTGCAAACAACCAATATACACATATTTCTCAAGTACATAAAGCAAAAAAAAAACAAACATCAACCCGGGTGGTTCATATACCCGGATTGAAAGCAAATTTAAAAGCAAAAAACAGCCTGGATTAACACTCAAATCCAGGTTGCAAACAACCATTATGCACTTGTATTTCCCCAAGTACATAAAGCAAAAAATAATACTTCAACCCAAGTGGGTATCATACCCGAATCGAAAACAATTTCAACAGCAAATCCGGATACAACTTCATACCCGGAACAATTCGGATATAAAGCCCATCCGGATTGGGGGGCATTGCCACAACCTGAATCAGGATCATTTGCGCAATAGAGCCAGGATCCAGATTGCTCATAAAAATAAAAACAACAGATGAAAGAAAAGCAAATATTTTCTACGATGGAAGAAAGGTTCAAAGCAGGATCCGGATCGCCATCGATCCGGAACAAATCCAAATATTACATATAGTTCAAATCAAAGTACGAAATCAAGAAATCCTAGAAATGAAATTACATGGGCGGGGCCCGAGAACTTTGCAAAGCTGGTTCCGATCTAGAGGAAGCTGGGGCTCGGGCCATCATAGGGTTCCGGTTCTCCTTGACCCTGCTCAACCGCAGCCTTTGCAGCAAGGAACTCTTGAATAAAGCTCTCCCAGGAAGCTAAGGGGTCAGTCTTTATATGGCGCTCGGCAACAATCCAGGACCTGCGCACCTCGGGATCCCCGTCCTGAGCAACCTCGAAGTCATAAACATCGCTAGCCTTAAACTCAGCAATGATGGCCTCCTTATTCAGATTCTCTTTAGCAGCAAGCTCGGCCTTGAGCCTCTCAACTTCCTGGGCCAGCCCCTCAGCCCGGGTTCCGGAGTTCTTCAACTTCTCATTCAACCCGGCCTCCACCACCCGGAACCCCTCCCGGGCCTCCTCCAGCTCACCCCTCAGGGAATCAGAAAGCATCTTCTCAGCCTTAGTCCGATTGTTAGCCTCCTTGAGCTCAGTGAAGGCAACATCGGAGCAGATGGACATCGCACTCCCAAGCTGAGAAACAAAAAAAAAAGAAGAAGAATATCATTACAAGGGAAAAGTGGATTGGGGGGCATAATCCGGAACTACGGGCTTAAAAAGTTACCTGCCCCCATTGGCCTGTGACCCTCTTCAAGGCAGCAGCCATGTTGTAGCCCTCAACCTCCTCCCAATCTTCCTCTGAGGGGATACTGGACATGAACCCAGCCAGATCGATAAGGCTCTTTGTCCCTATCCGGATAGGGGCTCCATCCGGTCCCTTCCCTTCCGAATCACATATGACCCAGTCAGCAACAACAGCCTTTCCGCGAGGAGGCTTTCCCGGGACGGACTTCCTCTTCTTGGAAGGAGGCTCCTCGTCAGATATGTCCTGGACGTCCGGGTCCTTGCCCAAGGGCGCATTGCCCGGATCTTGAACATTCTGGGGTGCCGAAGACTCGGCTCCACCCTCTGCGTCAGCAGACCCGGATCCAGTCCCAGGAGCCCCTTTTGTTGTCTTATATGCCAGTCCTAATGAGTTAAAAGCTGCTGCATAAGCTGAAGAAGACATTATGGCCCGGGAAGCAGGGTTGTAATGCGGCAAACCTGAAAGATGGAAAAGGAAAACTATAAGCACAGGATTGATAAAAATGCAAGTACTCCCAAATCCGGGAGTAAAATACTGCAGCATGCCCGGATCATGGGAAGACGATTTATGCAAACAGGCGAAAAGTAAAAAAGCAAAATATACGAGGATCCGGATCATAAGGGAAATCAGAGAGACCCGGATCAAATAACAAACAGTTCCCTAAAACAAGCAAAAAGAAAGAGGAACGTAATCCGGATTCCCGAGTATGGACAAGAACCCGGATCACTGACAGAACAGATTAAAGAAAAACTTACAGCCAAGTTGGAACAGGAGTTTATGGTTCATAAACGTATCCCGGGTTGGCTGGAACCCGAGACTACCACAAAATTTTCTAATTTGGTCTACGGCCTCCCCCTCTAAGATCTCTGGGTTGAACTTCGTCTTAACCTCCCCAGTTGTGAAATAAGGAAGATACTCCAAATCGTACCCCTTCAACATCAGTATCTCCCCATTCCAATGCTTCAAAGAAGTCTGGTGCATAACTGGTTTGGACCTACCCGGACCGAATCCGCACTCTGCTGCCCGGAACCTCAGCTCGTAGAAAGGTTTCTGGCTTGACCTAGAAAGGTAAAAAATCTGGTGGAACAACTTGAAGGTAGGAAGGAGCCCGGACTTGTTACAGCAAGCTATGAACCAGGTCATAGACTTGATCCCATTCGGAGTTATCTGCATAGGAGAAATCCTGTAGACATACTTACAAAGGTGCTTCAAAAAAATGTGCCACCGGGGGCTCCACCCGGACCTTAGATGCTCCAGCCAAACCAGAACAAAACCATCCGCATGACGATGGAAGATCCTCTCATACGGTTCGGGCCACCTCCAAGCAATATCACTAGTCAATTGAAAAGCGGCCCGGATCGCCGTGTCCATATCACCCGGGTCAGCCTCAGCATGAAAATCCTTCAGCTGGTAATGATCCCGGTTGATCCCAAACGAAGCAAAAGCTGCCTCAAGAGCACCCTGATCATAAGCGCCCGGGTGGCCATCCTCGTGCCTCTCATATCTGACCCGGGTATAGTATATGCTATCTTCAAACCCAGGTGGCTTCCTAACAAAGTGATATTTAATATCGGACCAACGGTCATCCGGAGTGAAAATGACAGTGTTCTCTGGGAGCCTCTTGAACCGGAAGCTCGTAATCGTTCCCACAGACCCGGACCCCTTTCTAACCATCTCGCCCCGGATCTGTTCTCTACCAGACGAATCCGGATCACTCTCTTCGTCAGAAAAGTTTGGATAGCAATTATACACTTTCCTAGCTCGCTCCTTGGTCCAGACCATATACCTATTAAATTGAAGGTCAGTTAGTCTGTGCCCTACAGATTTTATTTTTCTTACTAAGTGGTCCGGATCAGGTACGTTATGTTAATTTTATCATAACCTAATGACCCGGACCACCAATGTAAGTCCAACCCGGAAAAACATCAACGATCCGGATCATGTTAACTACAATCCACAAAATCAAACCATAATGGACCCGGATCTTGATGACAAGAACCCAGATCCGGATCCATAGAAACAGAAAACTTGAAACAAAACCCATATACCCGGATCCCAACGGCAAATACCCATGCCCGGCTCAAAAGCAACCAAAAACAGATAAAACCTAAGTTATACAATCCTACCATAAACCTCCCCCAAATCCGGGTCCTACACCCCAACCCGGATCAAAATCAAAACAATTACCCACAAATAGTTATCACAAGAATCAAACAGCAAAATCCACCCCTCTTTACATATACACACAAATTTCCTTATCAAGAACATGAAGAACAGCTTTGCAAAACCCAGAAAATTGACAAGTAAAAAAGCCGAAATCAAACCCAAACAACACATAAAATACAGATTTAAACACACAAAGCCGTAAAACAAACATGTCCACCACAAAAATGAATCAAAAACAACTCTACCACTAAATCGGTGCACACAAAAACTCGAAAATAAAGCGCAAGAAGTCGAAAGAGAAAAAGCAAGAAGAAGAAAGGCTTACAGATTTGTTGAACACGAGAGCGAGAAAAGGCAGAACGGCGGTGGAAATGGCGAAGAAACTCCAAGACTTCAAAGAACTCCGAGAGATTTGAAAGAGAGAATAAAAAGGCAATGAGACTTTTCGTTTTTTGGGTGGAAATAAAAAATGAAATGGAAGGGGGGAGGCAGCCTTTTATAGGCCCCGGAGAGTAACTCCCCTGCCACGTGGCACCCAAACACTGGTTCACCCAGCAGTTACAAAAAAAAAAAATATATATATACACATTAAACCGCATTAAACCCCATAATCATTATGGGGCAACTTTCTAGGAATACAACTGTCGAAATTCAAATTCATGGGGGGAAATTGAGAGAAAAACGTTACAAATTCTGAAAAATTTGGCAGAACCTGAAGCAACCTACCCGGATCCCGAGCGACTACCCGGGATCAACCACTAGCAGGAATTCTTTCTGAAGCAACTATTCTACCTTAATCCGGATTGACATCTACCAAACCAGATCCGGATTGGAGGTCAACCAGGGGCAGAAATTTTTCCAAGGCATCAACCACTCTACCTTAATCCGGATTGGTATCAATTACACCAGATCCGGATTGGGGGACAACCAGGGGCAGAAATTTTTCATAAGCAACTATTTTACCTTAATCCGGATCGGTATCAATTACACCAGATCCGGATTGGGGGGCAACCAGGAGCATAAATTTTTCATAAGCAACTATTCTACCTTAATCCGGATTGGCATCTACCATACCAGATCCGGATTGGAGGTCAACCAGGGGCAGAAATTTTTCTCCAAGCCAAATATGCGATCCTAATCTACTCCCTCATCCAGAAAATCTGCATAAGGGAGTGGGGGGGCAAATGATAGAGTATAATAGACCCGGGTAGGTGTCAACCTGGACTACAGGGAGGCAGGAACAACCGACCTGCTAAGACCCCCCTCTCCCAGGCCAATCAAGCATAGGAGCCCAGGCCCGGGCCTATCCTACTTCCCGGATCCGGATCCGCCTGCATACCCGGATCCGGATCCGCCTGCATACCCGGATCCGGATCAGGGCCAAAACCACAGTGAGGGAGGTCCCAGCAAGCACATGAACATCCAAAACTCGCCAAGCAAAGGTACGTGGGCACATGACTATGACAGCTATCAACAACCAGCATACCAGAAAAGCACGACGCGTGTCAGGGGCCGTTAGGACACTCTGAAGGTGGTCCTTCCCTGGACACATGTAAGCAATCCACCCAAGCCAGGCGTCCTCTGGTCCCAAAATCCAACGGCCCAGATTTAGAGGTAACTACCCCTAAACCCTGCCTTGGGGCTATATATACCCCCAAGGCTGAAGGGTTTAGGGGTTGGAAAATAATTTCTCTTGCACTCATACACTCACATACACTCAAAAACATACAGCAGCCATCACATATAAACACACATACACAGCAGCCTCTACATTACATAAACATATATACCCTCATCTTCTCCAAAGCCCGTTCTCATTCTCACACCGGAGGCGCCGTGGGAGCCAAACCCCCCTTCCGGTGTTGTTTTGCAGGCGCCCAACCAGCAGCTACACCTCTCTCACGCACAGAAGGCCCAGGAATGCCGACGGACGGAGCCGCCCGCTCACCGGAGTTATCAGTATGTACCATCCCAAACAGTCGGTCCCCTTCAACGACTTTTTACATTTAAAGCCAGACTGTATATTTTTAAGTGGTCTAAATAAATTTAGCTGCAGAATGGGATATGGCATAATAATTTCTACATACTAAATTTTTATCCTTTTTTTATGATAAGCTCAAGTCCAGCTCTTAGCTATCATAAGTATAAACAACTAAGATTGAACACAAAACCATTGTTTTTAAGTTAGTCTAGCTACAATTAGAAATTTGATTACTTGTACACAAATTAGCTTATTATGGATAATTGTTGGCTGCAAATATGATTAAACATAGTTCCCTTGTAAGCCAAATTTAATAGTGGTTTTAATTTTGTATTGATATACTTTCCAGGTTAAGAGTTAACATATTAATATGCTAGGTCGAGCACTATTGTTGGGTAGTCCGCCTGGTTAGCCAAGAATGACTAAAAGGGTACTTACCGAAACTCACTTCTTGCACGTGCAAAACTGCTCAGTTTCTTGAAAGCAACTTCAGTCACTACAATTAACGATCTACCTCTTTTACATAAAAATTGTTCCATTTTCCTGCCAAGAAGAGTTGTAATGTACATCGAAGTCATACATGATAAATCTGGAATAAGTTAAAGACGACATATACTTTTATAAATTGAACAATCAATCATATCAAAAGTTATTAAATAATATAGTGATTAACAAATCAGAACTGAATTTATAAGAGGAATATAGTGATTTTCTGATTAAAAAATTTATGATCGAAACTGATTTTATCAAATCAGTCTATCAGGTGATATTATGATGTGGTCAAATAGTTGGCAAGAAACCCTTTTTATTTTAGGATAAGAAAAATACACTTTTTGTCTTTTGCATTTAGTAGTGATATCAGAAAATGAAATTTTCTGCAAGCTCACAATTATATCGTAAAATGGCGAAAAAGTTCTTTGTATTTTTCAAGTGTGCTTAATCATTGAGTTAGAACAATATATCATTTCGTATTGAAGGCTTCAGCCTTGTTTTAAATTCTTATGCAAAGGGCCACATGTTCCTTAAGCACAGTTTTGTGCAACTCTACATATGACCTTACAGCCAGATATCTAAATGAGTGTAGCTCTTGCATCAATTTTGAGTTTTTATGCTCAACTCAGATAATATAAAGATAAAATGAAAACTATACTAATAAGATAGAATGTAACCAACAAATTTAAGCACTGTATCTTCAAAATATTACCAGAATTTTTCATCACAAATTGAATAACATCCCACTCAATAATAAGAACATCTATAGTATTCCCCGCGCTGGTGGATCATCTATTAGTTGCGTTTCAAGTTTTCACGTGGACTTAAAACTATATGCACATCACTTTTAGGTTGCAATCTAGAAATTTTAACTATTAGAAGATACAAAAACATATAGAAACCATCTTACTGCTTAACTATCTTCACTATATAGAAACCAAATTACTTAAAAATAGGATACATTAAAATCATCTTACTAATTAATTATATTATCTAAAACACATTAGATCCAAGAGCTAAATAGACAAAATAATTTTTCCCATTTTATTAAGAATTAAAATTAGTTGCCAGATTTTTTGCTTGTACTATTTAAATCTTGTTAGGTCACACAATACTGTAGAATGGGGTTGAATATAGTGTTTAATACAATCAAATCGATTCCGAGCACAAGTAACAGTTTACACATATATTCAATATAATAAACTCTATTACAATGGAACTGTTCTCTCTCAGTGATGAACAAATATCACGAGAGCTGCTAGGTTACAATGTATGATCTTCTCGATAATGATAACACATATAGTGTAAACCTATATCTGTGTTTATATAGTACACAGTTACAAGATAACTTCTAATTGATATGAAATATAATTCTGTCTCCTAAAATATATCAATCAGATATCTTATACAATTCTTTCAGTCCTCTAACTCTTTCCATGCATATCTTCTTTTGTATTAGTCTCGATCTTCTTTCCTGTAAATCAGCTTCCTTCCTTAACTGTAAGTCCTCCCGTACTTAAATTCTGATATCTATCTTCTGATATTTATCTTCTGATAAACTAAGTTCTGATATCCTTAGGTTCTGACTTCTAGTAAGTACTGATTCCAGTAAGTACTGATTCCAGTAAGTACTGATATTTCCTGTTTGTTAAGATCTGAAAACTAAACATGAAACATATTAGACATGATATCTCAAATATATCTAACAATCTCCCCCAACTTGTAATTTATGCAAAATATACAAGTTAATAGATTTGATGATGTCAAAAAAATTTAAGTTCAAATGCAATGAGAGTTTAATAAGACTATTAACTATAACTTACAGTCCTTGTATTTTTACTAACATCAATGGATCAATCTGAATCCATAATGATTCTTAACAAAATCATTTATCAGCTTATCTTCAGCTTTTCTCAGAACTTCAACTAATTGTTCTTTGACCTGCATCAGTTCTTCATCTTTACTGTCACCAATTTGATAAATGGCTGTTCTGAGAGCTTGAATTGATGTCCTTTCAAGTCCATCACCAAGTCTGATAACTTTAGGATGTGAAGAGTTTTCATTATAACATAAGCATCTTCCTTTCAGAGTAACTTCCATTTTAGCAGAGTTCTTCAGCATAGGAATTTCTCTTCCATCACCTTCAGTAATCATTGGTATATACTGAGAAGTCTTTGTACCAGAGATTCTAAGTAGATCTCTTATAGCCTTCAAAATATATTCTGACCATCTTCTTGTAACATCAGATTTTACTTCCAGAAGATAGTGAATATGTTGAAGCTCTCTCACAGACTTCTTTAGCATATCAGTATCAGTTAGTCTGTAAGTTAGTCCATCATTGAGAAATAAAATCAATTTCTCCTTTAGATATCCTTATCATGAGCATCTATCACAATTTGAGCAGACAACACTTTGTCAAGGTGCTTTTATTTGATTTGTTCATATGGTTTGTCTATCAACATGAAAGGATCTCTTAGAGTAACTTCTACTCCTGTTTGTATCTTCTCTTCATCATAACCTAATCTAGCTCTATCTCTAGGTTGCTTGGATCTCAACCCAAATGTTGTGAGTTGATTAATCATAAGATTGGATTTTGGTTCAACTGGAGTAGCTTTCTTCCATAACAGCTTCTTCTTATCAACAATTATCATCTTTCCAAATCAAGTTGATCAGAATTTGCTGTTGTAACTTGTTGTTCTTCATTCTGAACAACTCGAGTAGTGTCAGAGGTTGTTTTAGATTCCTCAATTATCTTTCTTCTCTTCAGAATTTGAATAGTTTCATCTTCTATCAAATCATCATCATGCATTGTAGTTTGATAGACTGGAACGGAAGAACTTATCTTTTCTCAATCTTTAAAGGTTCACCAACCTTTTCTTTTTCCTTTTGACTTATGATCAATCTCAGTTTGTGATCTAGTCTTGGACTTTGAAGTCTCATAATTAGACTTTTCCCTGATCACAATGCCTTTTTCCTTAGGCCTTGGAGGTTTCTTTGCATCAGAAGCTTTAGACTTAAGATTTGTCTTCTCAGCTGCAAATCTAGCTTCTTCCTCCTTGAGAGTTTCCAAATCCATTCCTGGATTTTGTTTCAGAAATAATCTTCTAACTATCTCCTCATCAAGTGTCTGGATTTTAGGATCTTTATTATAAACAGTAGTCTGCTTCCCTTTTAGCTTCAGAGTTTGTAAAAACCTTTGAGAGTCTTTAGATCCTGACTGAATCAGAATATCAAAACTTGACATCAAACTTTGCTTATCAGAACTTGACTTTTCAGACTTTTAGCATTCACAACATCAGAACTTGACTTGTTCTGTGTAGAAGATTTTCCTTGAACTTTTCCTTGACCTTTGCTCTTATCAGAGTTTCCCTGGTCATCACCTTTATCATCCTTTTTCTTCAGTATTGGAGTAGGTGAGCATTTTGACTTAACTACCTTCTCCCCCTTTTTGGCATCATCAGGAAGTAAGAGAGAGAGAGAAGAAGTTCAACTGAAGATTGGATTTCATCCAATTGAGCTTTCTGAGAAGCTTGGTTAGCCAGGATCTCATCAATTTGGGCCTGTTGCTTCTCTTGAATCTTCTCAATGGCTTTAACTTTCTCAAGAGTAGGTCTGATATATCTGTTCTTGTCAAGCTTGATCTGTAGATCTAGCTTATCAGCATGTTCCTTTAGTGTATCAACCTTCTCATGAGTAGAAGAATGTAGAACTTGAAGATGTTTGGTAGATAAAGTAGTAATCTTGAGTTGTGTCTTTAAATCAGCAGTTGTGAGCAACTCATCAGCTTTAGCAATATGCTCTGTCAGAATTTTAGAGCTTGGAATAAAATCAGTGTCATTCCACTTCTTGTTCCACTCCACTCCACTCCTATGTGAATATCCTCCCAAGGAATATGTGCTTCCTTTTCAACAAATTTCTTCACCAATGCTTCCTTGCCTAGAATGGGAACTGTTGTCTCAACAGAAACACTGTCTTCAGAACTTGAGGAAGACTCATTATGTTCTGACAGCACAAGAGTGTGTGAAGCAACTGGAGATTCAGGAATAACATTATCTAAATTATGAGCATCCGAATTTATCTCCAGAGCTGGTGTAGATGGTCTCTCAGCATCTAAGATTGGAGAGTTTACTGTAGATGGCTGAGCTTCCATAGATGGAGCTTCCAGATAAAGAACATTTGGTATATTCAAATTGTGAATATCTATCTCAGAGTTTTTAGTTTGTTCTTTAGAATCATCTGTAGCTTTAATAGGAGAGACAAGATGGGTAACCACTGTATCATTAACAGTGTCTTTGGCTTGAGCTGGAAGGGCTTCAATGATAGTTGGTTCTTGTGAGATCAGAGACACCCTGATCCCCTTCCTCAGCTTCTTCAGTATCCTCTGATGGAGCCTTAGCCAAATACCTCCTAGCCTTCATTTTCTTCAATCCCCTTGCCAATGAAGGAGTTGCTTCAGCAGCAACAGAACTTACAGATTTATTTCTTTTCAAAGTATCAGAACTTTAAGCTGCTGTTTCTTTCTGAGAAGTAACATTCTCAGCTTCAATTATCATATGTTCTGATGCATGAACCTGTGCTTCAACTATTTCTCAAATCATCACAATTTATTATTGACCATAATTTTAATCAAAACATTCATCAAAAGATAGTTCAAATAGATGAAGTAAAGATTAACAAATTACAATTAGAACATTCACAGTCACATAATCTCAGAGAAATAGAGACTAAATCTTGCAATTAAAGGAAATTTCATTAATATATCAAACAAGTACATTTCATGAAATTTATATATTACATGCAAAAATTACAAGATAGTCCTAGTCTAAGAAGTTTATCATCAACAACCTTAGTCCTAGAAGAAAACCTATCAACTAGTTCCTCCTGCTGCTGACAAAGAGCACTGCAAGACGGATGATCCGTTCTTGCTGAAAGAGAGCCTCTCTCCTTTCTTCTTCCAATTGATCAAGATGGAGCTGATAATCCATCGAAAAGAACAAGAGGTCCGTGTGAACCTCTTGTGGAACAGAGTTCTAGATCTCTTCAGGAATGGCAGTGACATGCCACTCCTGTTGCCAGTCATCACAACTCAACTCTACATTGAAAGTTCCATAGTTCATGAACAAGTTGAAAAGAACCATTTTTATTTATAAAGAAGAAAAATGATGAGAATTAAGAGAGAGTGAGTTTGTGAGAAAATGGAAGACGATATGGCTGACATGGATTGTCGGTTTAAATAGCCATCGGAATACCAAGGGACTCGGGACTATTTAACGATTAAGAGTAGAAATAATGATGTCTCGTCTCCCTAGACCGATGTGTAATAATAACAGTCATTAAAAAGTTAAATCAGGAGTTAATGGGCACGAGAAATAAGCAATAATTACTGTGCACATGCAGTTTTTCAAGACAAACACGTTTACCACTAACCCTTAATGATTATGACTGTTTTTATCTCACCTAAATATTCTGATTAAATATGACTGTTTCAGTTTTTACCAAAAATAAGTCAAGTAAAGAATAATTCCACGTAAGCATCAAGGATTCCATCAGGATTTAATATCAGAACTTTAACTTATATCAGATTTTAATAGTCATAAGAATATGGCTTCTGAACTCAAAAAGTAAATATCTTTTTCTGTGATTCTTCATAAAAGTACTGACTTGTTTTCTTCAGAGTTTAATCATCAGAACTTCCATCAGAACTTGTCCTCAGAATTTATGAAAATGACACTTAACTGTTTGTCAAAAACAACTTAATCACCACAATAATTTTCATCATTCATATAGAGTGAAAGTGTGTGCATTCAGTAGAATATCGGATAAAGATTAAAGTCTGATAAACTTCAGTACATCTTATAAATAAGGCATAACTAAGAAAAGTGCTTAAAATCTGTCATCAATCATGAAGTCTACTATAGAACAAATTTATGCAAGAGTCCACCTCAACTGTTTGTGCTCATTTTATGCATCTTTTAAAATTCCTTTTTACAGTGGCTTCTCAGTGTAAGTGAGTCACAACTGCTTATTAGAATTTATTCTGTTGTCAAAGTATTTCTCCAGTAATCAGAGAATGTGAAAAGTCACCAAGAAAATTTATTTGCTTTTCTAATGCATATTACTTAATACCAGCAATGCACTTGGGTCTTCCCTTCCACATATTTACTCTAGATCTCAAAGGAGTACCTGAATTTTCTTTTCTTTTCTTTTCTTTTGATAAGTGAGGCTTATCAGCATTTATTTCATCCTTAAGATTTACTGACATCAGAATTTGACAGATAAGAAGCAAGAATCTAGTCTGTGACTTAGTAATAAGATACACAAAGTAAACTTGACTAAGCTCAAAATCAGAATTTGCCTGTGTTAATGAGTTTCCACATAAACAACTAATTCAAACATGGGATGTCTAGTATGTTAAAGACTACTAGGTCAGCATCTAGCATAGTTATCCTCATTGGATTAAATAGTCACAGAACATTCAAAACACTCTCAAAGTTTAAAGATCCATATCAGATAACAATCAACATTTAATGAATTTTCAAATTAAGTACAGATTACATGAAGATAAGATAATCTGTAAACACTGATCATAAGGTCTGATACATGAGAACAAACACTAAGCATATTTAGAGAAAGAACCTGAAACCATTCCAAGTTCATTTACCAATCTTGTAAAAGTAGCTTCACGTAGTGGTTTTGTGAAGATATCTGCTAGTTGTTGATCTGTTGGAACAAAATGCAATTCCACTGTACCTTCCATCACATGTTCCCTTATGAAATGGTATCTAATGCTGATGTGCTTTGTCATTGAGTGTTGAACTGGATAACCTGTCTAGTAATTGCACTTTGATTATCACAGTAAATAGGGATTTTAGAAAATTCTAACCCATAATCCAGTAACTGATTCTTTATCCAAAGAATCTGTGCACAACAGCTTCCTGCAGCAATATATTCTGCTTCTGCAGTTGATGTGGAAATTGACTTCTGTTTCTTGCTAAACCAAGAAACCAATATGCCTTCAAGAAATTGGCAGCTTCCACTAGTGCTTTTCCTATCTATTTTGCATCCTGCAAAATCTGTATATGAGTAACCTATTAGCTTAAAATCTGATTCTCTAGGATACCACAATCCCAGATCAACTGTACCCTTAAGGTACTTAAAAATTCTTTTTTATAACTATTAAGTGAGGTTCTCTTGGATCAGCCTGAAATCTTGCACAAAGACAGGTAACATACATGATATCAGGTCTACTTGCAGTTAAATAGAGTAAAAAGCCAATCATACCTCTATAGTTAGTAATATCTACTGATGAACCAATATCTTTATCTAACTTGGTTGCAGTGGCCATGGGAGTGGATGCAGTTGAACAATCTTGCATTCCAAATTTCTTCAGTAAATTTCTAGTGTACTTGGATTGGCATATAAAAGTACCTTCTTCATTCTGCTTGACTTGAAGGCCTATAAAATAACTAAGTTCTCCCATCATACTCATTTGATATCTTGACTGCATTAGCTTTGCAAACCTCTCACAGAATTTGGCATTTATAGAGCCAAATATGATATCATCAACATATATCTGTTTCAAAAGTAAGTCCTTTTCATGGTTGAGGTAGAACGGTGTTTTATCAATTGTACCTCCGTGAAATCCACTTTCCAGAAGGAATTGAGCTAAAGTCTCATACCATACTCTAGGAGCTTGCTTAAGGCCATAAAGTGTTTTGTCAAGCCTGTAGCCATGATTTGGAAATTTTGAATCTACAAAGCCTGGAGGTTGTTCAACATACACCTCTTCTTCCAATTCTCCATTAAGAAAAGCACTTTTCACATCCATTTCAAAGACTTTAAACTTTTTGTGAGCAACATAAGCCACAAAAGATTCTTATGGCTTCTAATCTAGCAACTGGTACAAATGTTTCATCATAATCAATACCCTCCTATTGAGAGTAACCCTTACCAACCAGCCTTGCTTTGTTTCTTGTAATTATGCCATCACTGTCAGTTTTGATACTGAACACCCATTTTGTGCCAACAATGGATCTATTCTTTGGTCTTGGCACTAGGGTCCAGACTTTATTTCTTTCAAATTCATTTAACTCTTCCTGCATTGCTTGCACCCAATCAACATCTTGAAGAGCTTCTCCCACTTTCTTTGGTTCAGTCTGAGATATAAAAGAATGATAGAGACATTCATTTGATGTTGCAATTCTAGTTTTGATACATGCTTCAGGATCTCCAATTATTAAGTCAGGTGTATGTGATTTGGTCCACTTCCTTGCAGATTGAAGTTAACTTCTAGAACTGGATCCTCCCCCATAATCCATGCTGTCTCCATCAACATTTTCTGATGCTCCCCTGTAGTTATGCTCTCTGAGACTTCATAATTTGACTTGGATCCTTCAGGATTTGAAGTATCAGAGTTTCCAGAATTATCATAATTTAGTTCATCAGAACTAGATGAATCAGAACTTGAAGAGCCAGTGACAGGTTCTGATGCTTCTTGAGAGTCTTGAGATGTGGTAGGATCTTCAGCTTGCTCCCCCTGGATATGTGCATTTTCCTTTGGAGTTGTTACCATAAATTCAATGACATCAGTACTTACAGGATCAGAGTATAAGTCATCAGAATTTACAGAATCAGAATTTAAGTCCTTATTTTTAAATCTCAACTGATCGTGATCATTGAAATCTTCAAGTCCAGTAATCTTCTTATCATCAAAAGATACATTGATAGATTCCATGACAACCCTTGTTCTTAAATTGTAGACTCTGAAGGCTTTTGTGGAAAGTGGATATCCAACAAAAATTCCTTCATCAGCTTTTAGATCAAATTTTGACAGCTATTCAGGATGAGTCTTAAGAAAAAAACACTTACATCCAAATACATGAAAGTATTTTCTTTTTCTTCACCATCTCATATGGTGTTTTTCCATGCTTGTTTATGAGTGTTGCATTCTGTGTAAAACAAGCAGTCTGCACAGCTTCTGCCCAAAAGTAGGTTGGCAGCTTTACTTCATCAAGCATAGTTTGTGCAACTTCAATGAGAGTCCTGTTCTTTCTTTCTACAACTCCATTTTGCTGTGGAGTTCCAGGTGCAGAAAAATCCTGTTTGATTCCATGCTCTTTGCAGAACTCTTCCATGATTGAATTATTGAACTCGGTACCATTATTACTTTTTATAATTTTAATAGAATCTTTGACCAACTTATCCAGCTTTCTGACATGATCAGTTAGAGTAAATGCAGTTTCATTCTTCTTGTGCAAGAAGTACACCCAAGTGTACCTTATGGACTCATCCACTATAACCATAACATATTTCTTCTTTGCAATAGACATGACATTGACTGAACCAAATAGATCAACATGCAGTAGGTGATAAGGCTCAAGAATTGATGACTCAGTTTTGCTCTCGAAAGAAGATTTTCTTTGTTTTGCCTTTTGACAAGAATCACAATGGCCATCAGGAGCAAATACTGATTTTGGCAGTCCTCTCACAAGATCTTTCTTTACAAGCTCATTTATGTTGTTGAAGTTTAAATGAGAGAGTCTTTTGTGCCAATTCCAGCTTTCTTCAATTGATGCTCTACTCAACAGACAGATTGCAGAATCATCAGAACTTGTTGAAAGTCTGGCTTCATAAATGTTACCATGCCTGTGACCTTTCAGAACCACTTTTCCTGTAGAATTGCTTACAACTTCACAGTGTTCTTCAAAGAAATCCACATGATAACCTCTGTCACAGATTTGACTCACACTCAGTAGATTGTGTTTAAGTCCTGAGACAAGAGCTACTGTTTCAATGATGACATTCCCAAGATTAATACTGCCATATCCCAGAGTTTTTCCCATGTTACCATCTCCATAAGAAACTCCTGGGCCAGCTTTCTCCACAAAGTCTGAGAGCAGGGCTTTATTTCCAGTCATATGTCCTGAACATCCACTATCTAGTACTAGGATGTTTTTCCTGTTGCCCAACAATCACAAAGACCACTAATGGTTGGTTAGTTTTAAGGACCCATACTTGCTTGGATCCTTTGGCCTTTTTAAGTTTGTTAGCATTTGCAGCGGATTTAATATCAGAATTTATGCTAACATGTTGTTTATCAGAACTTATATCAGACTTTGCATCAGACTTTACACTCGAAAGGAATTAAAGCAACTTTCTTCAAAGAAGGTTTTATTTGATAATAATCATAGTACAAACTATGATATTCCTTACAAGTATAAATGGAATGCCATAAACTACCATAATGAAAAGAAGGATTTTGTGGCTTAAATCTAGCAGACTGACTCTTAACTCCTGACTTAGGAGGTAAAGAGTTTATATTCTTATTCTTCCTGCAAAAAGAAGCAAGATGGTTAGAGTTTCCACAGTTATAATATTTCTTTCTAGGAGCATTAGGAACGGGCATATAATTATTGTTTTTATTCACACCTTCCTATCCATTCCTATTTTACCTAGCTGTCTTTACCTTGTTGACATTCCTTATTTCTTTCAGCTTATGCTTAAGCTGCTTCTTTGTCATTAAGCCTATGTTGACTTCAGCTGGTTTATCCTGTTCTAATTTGTCAGAAGTTGACTTCTCCTTAACTTCTGTCACAGATTCTTTCATCTTTTCAGAATCAGACTTTACAGTTTTAGCTACAAACTTAACAGGATTTACCTTTGGCTTAGCAGTTTGTTTAACAACAATTGGCTCAATTTGTTCAGTTCCTTTTTCACTTTTATCATCTCCATAACCTAAGCCCTCTTTCCAGTTTCCACTACTTAATAAATTCTGAGTTGTTCTGCCAGAGTTAGTCCAAGTCCTGATAATCTCTCTTTCTTTTTCTAACTCAGTCTTTAGAGATTTATTCAATTTTAGCAATTCATCTCTAACATAAAAAACATCATCTCTTTCTTTCTGAGTTTGATGGATCATAACTAACTTTTTTCCTAAATAATTATTCCTTTTCTTAAAAGCAAGATTTTCAGAAGTTAATCTTTCACATGTTAAAGTTTGATCTCTGTAACTAATAAACATGGTTTTAAGATATAATTTCAACTCAGTAATATTATCAGTATGAAAAGCATAAGTTGTTTGAGGTACATTTAATTCAGCAGTTTCAGGGCTGCCATCAACATTTGCCATTAAAGCATAATTCACCTCATCTTCAGAATCTGAAGAGTCTGTCCAGCTTTTCTTCTTTGTGATCATTGCAAGACTACATTTATCTTGTCTCCAAAGCATCCCATATCTCCTTTGCAGTCTTGCAATGAATTACCCTGTTTGACATGATGTAATAACCCCAATTTTTTGGAAATATTTGAAACCCTTATGAATAGTGATTTTGCAGATTATGCTGAATAAGAAAACTTTTCATGCCACACTATGTAGGAGTTCTGTTATTGATATTCTGAGACTTTATTAGTACTCTATATGGCATATAAGTGTATGTAAAGATCGTCAGAATCCAATTCCGAACACTTTGATTTTTCTCGAAAATCCACCAGATACCGAAAGAATTGAGTATAAGGTAACATGATTAAAAGGATTTAAATTCAAGGATTATGAGAGAGGATCATAAAAGGAATATAATGTATTGAGAAAGGTTAAGGGAACCCAAGTAATAAGATCCCGGGTATGATCCCTCAAACGATAAACGAAAACGAAAGTTAAGCAAACCGTATAACAGATCAGCGGTCATTAGCCAAATAATTAAAAGCTAATCAAAGAGATTAGTGGGGATGATGTCATCAAACCAATGAGAAGAGGACAAAGGAGGGAGGGTGACATCACATGGTGACATAAGCTGTAATATCCAGGATATATCGTGTAATTATTTTTGCTATTATATAATTATTATGTGTGTTCAGTATCTATTCTGTGAGTTAATTGTTAAAGTGTTACCTGTACTTGGTTATTCAAAAATAATATTAACTGAGTATTTTAATTTTTATATGTCCAAAATAAAATATAGATAATTGTCATATCTTCCTAATTATTTTTATGTTGGTTTATGGATTTATAAGAATCATATGAAATTTCTAAAATCTTTTTTTCTGGGTAATTAAAATCTATTTTATAAAAACGGGAACCAACCGACGTCAACCGTTGTTACATTTTTGGAACCCGAAACTCTTTCGAGAACTCCTTCCTAACCTAATTGCAATATTCCGAGCATATTCCATGTTTCGACTTTTTCGATCCGGCGTACGGTTTGTCCTGCGCGGGTCCCGGCGCAACATTTTCGATACAATATTCGTTTCGGTAAATCAATAAAACCCGTATTTTCGATAAACGGGAGCTTTTTATTAAACTATCACAATTATCACTTCGTAATACGTGTAACCAGGCGCTGAGACCAAGACCGTAGTACAAATTGTACTGATTTGGATAATTATCCCGAAAACCGATACCGTTTGGATCAGTTTTTACAAATAAATGTACCGTTTTATATTCGGAATGATCCAACGGGATACTAATTTTCCGTAATTATAAATAGTCTTTTACCGTAATTTATTTCGTATCACAATCATTTGCAGACATATAATTATATAATTTTCAGAGAAAAACCCTAATTTCCTAAAACTGTTCTAAGAATTAAACAAGCATTTGGAGGTGTTATTGAATTCGGTTTGGAAAGCTCGAGTAACCAATCTGAAGGTCTTGAAGAGCTCTACTAGATTCCGTAATCCATACACCTGCAGAAATCAAGGTTATTTTTCTAAAAATTTATTTATTTTCGAATTTATTTTATTAAAAATATGAATTTTTGTTCGGATGATTGTTTGTATGATTTGATGATTGCATGTTGTAGAGCTTATTTTCCTGATGATTTTCATATGTCATACGTCTGATTTGGAGTTCAATAACATGTTCAAATTTGAGTTTGATTTTCGAATTTTAAAATTCGGGTTTATAACCCGTATGAATGTTCTTAATTGAAATTTGGGGGTTTCTTATTCTGTGATAGATTGATGTTGTGTTATAGTGGGTTGTGTTCTCTGTGAAATTTGTAATCTAGTCGTATAAGTTTCATGAACCAACGAGGTCTATAGAGAAGGGAGTTGTGTTTTGAAGTTTTCCGATGTTCGCCGGAAACTGGAAAATTTCACGGCCAAACTCCGGCCAACTCAGGGATTGTTAGGATGAATTGATTGCATGGTTGTCTTCCTGGTGTTGTGTAGATGTGATCTGGAGGTGATAGTGGCCTGAGCATCCCTGGAACGTGTTCTCCGGCCATCCCCGACTGTTTTCCGGCGACCCCCCTGGAAAATTACAGTTTAGTACCTATAGTTTTAAAAACGATGCAGTTTGGTCCCTGTAGTTTCCAGACTTTGCAAAAATTGGATTTCTGTTTTAAAAATGTTTAAAAATCATATTTCCTATTTATTTTTATTATAAAAATTCATTTTTAATTTCTGAAAACTCTAAAAATTATTATTTTAATTCTGAAAATTATTTTTAATTCACAAATAAATCTAAATTAATTAGTTAATTAATTTCAGTTAATTTCTAATTGATTAATTGGTCAATTAATTCAAAAATTAATTGATTAATTGATTTAATTAATTATATAATTAGATTTAATTATTTAAAAAATGATTTAAAAAATCTGAAAAATAGTTTCGAGCTTTAAAATATTATTCTAAATTATTTCCAAGGCTCGATAATTATTCTAAAATTATTTTGGAGACAGAATTGGCCAACCGAACCCTGTTTATTAACCCGAAATTGATCCAACGACCCGTTTTAATTCCGAAAAATGTTTTAAAAATCATTTTAAGTACCAGAAAGCCTATTTATGACCCGAGACTTCTTTATAAATAATATATCATTGATTACGTGATATATTATGTGCTATATGTGACTTGTTAATTGACTATCGGTCTATATATTCGGTGTTTACTTGATTATTGCATAACTTTCAATCCGTTAATCGGATTTGGGTAAAACGAAGGGTAGATAGAAGTATGTGTTGAATAGAATTCCATGAGTAAATTATTGATAGATGCTTATGATATGTGAGCAGAAGAGGCAAGACGTAAGAAAGGGAAACAGAGAGTTAAGGAGTAAGACGGTTGTGATTGGAAGCGAGTGCAGTATAGTAAGCTAATATCAGGCAAGTATTCCGAACTTTCTCGAAATATTGTAATACGTGATAGTCTTGTTGATATTGCAAGTGCTTTGAAGCACTGAAACCTAAACCCTGATTCCAACTATTGTTCTTGAGCCATAAACCTTATTCTTTCTAGACCATTGATTGTTGTATACCTAAACACAAATCTCAAGTATATGATATTACTCCACAAATACATGTAAACAAAATCCCAAACACTGAACTGAATTACTTGTACATTCAATCATTGTATCCTATGCTTTGAAAGCCCAAATCTTTGAAACCCTGAAATGTTGATTCCTTTGTTATCCAATTCTTTTATTACCCATCATCCAAGCTTTTAAATTGCCTTACTGATCCTTACAAGGATTGAAACCCTTTCATTGTTAAACATTTATTATTGTTAATGATTTCGGTTATTGTTTATTATTGCATATTCTGTTATTATGTTAGAATTGGATTGTTTTTATAAAATTATGGACCAGATTCGTGGTCAGACCATATAATGGTCAAGTTAGGCCAATGTGTGCCTTGGATCCAGTAGTTAGAGCAATACTGTGTGCCTTGCTCGGGGTTAGTGCGTGACTGATCAACAGCCTAACCTTCGTTTTTAAATTAAAAGTATAATATCAAATTCTAAATCATAATCCAATGTTCACTTGATATCACAATCATATTCACCTGATGATCATTATTCCCAGTTTTGTCATTGTGACTTGCTGAGCTAGTTAGCTCATTTGTGTGATGTTGTTTATATTCTTTCCAGTTAAAAAAGAACCAGTTGGTAGCGAGGATCCCCAGTCCAGTGCGAGAGCTAGGGGTTCAGGTTGAGAAAGCTGAGCTAGTAGGCTTCTTTTGGGATAATTTAAGTTTGTAAAAGTTTGTAATAATGTTTAATACTCAGTTTAAGTTTGAAATAGTTGGGATTTATACGGTTTGTAATATATTAGTGTGTTTGGCTTGTGTGCATACTTTAACCTGTTGCGGTCCGTGGTGGTTGGTAAGTAGGGTCACTGCATATATTATTATTATCTTTATTATTGTTATAAAGCAGGTTATAAATAAGGTGTGTGTGGACCCCAAACTTCTGACCCGGGTTTGGAGGGCGCCACATAAGAATGACCAAGCAAGTGTGTTGTTGGATGATTGTGAGCCACACAATATTTACCATGGTAACAACCTAATTAACAAGCAAAACAAACACAAAAATCAAAAGCAACCAAAACAAAAATATTTTCTTCTTCCCCCACTCTTTGCTCTCGGCTTTTCCATGAAAAGCAAAGGAGAAAATTTCAAAAATCAAGCTACACACCTTCATAATTCAAGAGGTTTGTTTCTTTAGCTTCCATAATTCATAACTAAGATGAGCCATAAGTTTAAGCTCAAGATTCCATGTTTAACATAGCTAATCAATTCATCAAAGTTATTGGTGAATAGTGTTTTCAAGAAACTAACTTTGTGATTTCTTATGTTTTCTTCAAGATCCAAGCTTAGTAAAGATAGTTAGTGGTTATTTAAGGCTTCCTAAGTGATTCTCAACTCTCCAAGGAAGGTATAACCCCTCCAAACCCTAACTTTACTTTGAGTATTAGGTTTGGTTTTGTTTGTTATAGTTCATGAGAGCATGATTCTTGTATGTTTAGAGTTTGGAAGGAATTATAATGATTTTGGGTTATAAATCTTGGTTGTTGGTTGATGAACCTTAAGTATAATTAGTAGCTCTTGTTTGAGATTGAATAAGTTGGAAAAATCATGAGGTTATGGACTGAGTTAGTAAGGTTTGGATGAAGTTTGGTGGTATTGGTGGTTATGGGTTGATTTGTGGTTGATTGTGGTTGATTGGAGTTGTTTAAAATTTGGTAATCGCGTAAACATAGCCGTCGTAATGTCCGATTTACTTTAGACTGTTTTTTCTCTTAACATTAGGACCCGTGAACTCACTGCTAGGTTTTGACCATTGCCATGATTAGATAGTTCATGTTACGAGCTTCGTTTTGATATGTGGTTCGCTTGATTCCGATGTACGGTTTACGAGAAACGTCCGTTTTAATTAACGACATTTCGCGAACGAACCTTTACCCCTCGCCTTACTTTGAAACCTTGGTTAAGGCCCTTAAATGACTAATTAGAGTATGAAACAATTATGTAAAGTGGATTAAGCAGTTGGTAGGGTACTCGTGAGAGAATTTCCTTAAAATTCTTAATGGTTAATTTATTAAAAATGATGGAGCCGAGGGTACTCGAATGACTTATGTGATTCGTTATGCGTATAAGTTACCATAAGTGAACGTTAGGGTTCAATTGGTTAAAGTCTAGTTTCTTAAGGGACCGGGGTTTAATTCCGACTTATGTTATTGTTCATAGGTTATCGGACCCACTCTAAGCTTAAGTCTACCCCGGAACACTCAGGCAAGTTTTCTACCCGTTATACTGTTGTTGGGATGTACATATGTATATGCATTATCTTGTGATAAGTGCATGATTATTATTAGCAAAGTCTTGAAATATATTGGAGAATGTGATATGATATATATATGCATTCTTGGTTCATAATCTTGACACATATATCTGTTGATTCAGTTGATAATACCCATGCTAGAGGTAAGCGGTAATTTGCATATACCCTTAGTAAAGGGGACCCCAAGGTGAACATATTTCTAAACCGGGAGTCGATGTTCCCGAGTATATTATATATATATATTTATATATATATGGATAAAGTTTTCAAAACTATTGATCGAATAAGGTTTATTCGATAACTTTATTTTATTTAATGAATATTATTTGAATATTCATTTGAGGACTTATGACTCTGTTTATTATATTTAATGATTATTATTTGAATATTCATTTGAGGATGTATGACTCCGTTTATTTTATTTAATGAATATTATTTATAATATACATTCGAGGTATTAAGACTCCGCTTATTATTTAATAATATCCTTTATTTTATTAAAGAATAATATTTCGATAATCAAACTTATTTTCGATTATTCAAATAAAGATAGTACTTTCATATAAGTATTTCTTTGGTTATTTAATATCCATTTCAAGTATGAGTTTTAAAACTTCTACTTCGATTATTTTTATAAGGATTATCTTTATGAGAATATTATTTAAATAATAATATTCAGATATTTCTAATATATCGGGACTGATTTATTTTAATAAATCAGCAGTACTCCAAACATTCTTAAAAATGTTTTTGAGTCTTCAAAATGATTTCTAAAAGTTAGGGCGGATCCCAAAACTCATTCTTTTATATTTAAGATCCTTCTTTCGAAGGGGATTTAAATACTCGCTCAAAACCTGGGGTATCCGGCTCTGTGGTGTATTTTACATTCGCAACGTGGTTGCTGTTTTGAGAAAACAATTTGATTACTTGCCCAACGTTCGGGAAGTAAGTCCATCTAATTGAGTCGGCATAAGTGACAGGCCGGGGTACGGTCTATCAAAGTGTAAGTGGCTGGGTGGCAGTCCATCAACGCGTAAGAGGCCGGGTGGCGGTCCAGCACAAGGTCCTTATGTGGCCAGGGTGATGACCAGTGGGGGATTCATCCATCTACTAGTAGAAAAGGTTACTTATTGGTATCTTTGCCTGATCAGCAAGATATCGAGTTTATGCCAAAATTCTTTTCCTTTCCAAATTCATTGGATATTACAACTCTGTTTATAATTTTCATAACAAAGGTTTTCAAGGAGTGTGTGAAATGTATATATATATATAGGTGTATATAGATATCGGGACTTAATGAAGTATCTCGTAACTTCATTATTTATAATGATATTTCAAGGATTTAATCTATCCAAATCTTATCTTGTAGTCTCATCTCTCTGATGAACTTTTGAAACTGATTATAACTTGAACGGTGGTAGTTCAAGTAGTATTTGGGAAAGATATAAGTATATTGGGGTATCTTGTAACTTCATCTTTTCAACTTATATCTGGTTATTGATTATCTTATGCATGACAAAGATTTTCAGAAAAATGTTGAGACAAGGTTAGATATATGAGATCACCTTGCAACGATATTTTTATATAGTTATAAACTGGAACTCTGTGTATATTATACAGGTCAGAGGATTTCAATGATTGTGAAAAGTATATATGTATATATACTGAATATTTTGCGATTTAATCGCATAAGAGATCAAACTTGGTTCATTTCTTTTGACCAAGACTTTCATGAGTACTATGAGAATGCTCATATATTGTTAATTATTCTACATATTATTTTGGTGGGCTTGTTACTCACCCTTGCTTTCTTCTTTCATCACACAACAACAGATAGACAAGATGAACATGATCGAGCTCCCAATTCGCGAGCGAATAGGAAACATTCTGCAGTTTCCTGTAGGCGTTGATGCCATTGTAGCTGAGGTAGGATCTACCAATAGGCTAGGTTTTCAACTTTTGATGTACCAGACTTATGTATATTTATGAATTGTAATAATTGCAAAGAATATGTAAATTTATTCAGAAACCCTTTTAAGGTGTAATGGTTTATAATTGTGGAATAAAATGACTTGTGTTATTTTTGGATATTCATCTCTGAGACTATAACTTGTGGTGTGTGTATATTGTGGGGTCACAGTATGCAGTAGATGATTGTTTATTAAGAATTAGGTGTTATTAAGGGAAATGGAACTCGTGACAACCCGGATCCCCGACCCCGTATTTGGTGGTGTTACAAAAATGGTATCAGAGCCAAGCGTTATAAACCTCAGAGATGATGTGACGTTAAGATAATAAGTTCACTAACATAATAAGAACTCTTGCCAAGTTCATAGTCGGGCTACGTAACGTAGTACTGACAGTTAAAACCCTTATGGGAACCATTATAAATATCGTGATAGAAGCGTAGCTCATTATCGTATATGGTAGCGGGACTCCGAACCCTAAGGATGAGGAACAACAGCGTGATGATGTTTTATTACTAATTGGAGATCGGATTGTGGATCTGATAGAGCGTCCTAACGCATGACCAGGTGATGTTCATATTGAGGATGTAGCGGTTGATGATGTTGTCCTAGAAGGGATTGTGGCTGAGGAGGATTCCGTGGAGGATCCTGACAAGAATGAATAAAGGACCACTGAGGAATTGATGACCATGATTAGGGAAACTACCAGAGGTAGGATTAGCCGGTCACTACCGGAGGTTCGTTCAAGTTTGTAAAGATAGTAGCCCCTTTGACGCGTCTTACTCGTAAGACTAAGAAGTTTGAATGGACTGAGAAATACGAGAAAAGCTTTTAACAACTAAAGCAAAGGTTGGTGGCGACCCCTATGTTGGCGTTGCCAGATGAAAAAGGAGATTTTGTGAATTGTAGTGACGCTTCGCATAAGGAATTAGGGTGCTTATTATACAGCACAGCAAGGTAATCGCGTACGCGTCAAGATAATTAAGGGAATATAAAGTTCGATATCCCCACCCACGGCTTTGGCTCGTGGCAATAGTTTTGCCCTAAAGATTGGAGGCACTACTTGTATGGAGAGAAGTGCGAGATTTGTACAAGCCATAAGTGCTCTAGTGCATTTTCACGTAGAAAGAGCTCAGCATACGCCACATGAGGCGGTTAGAGCTAATCAAGAATTATGATTGGGAGATTCTTTATCATTCGGGGAAAGCCAATGTGGTGGCTGATGCCCTTAGTAAAAAGGAGAGACTCAAGATGATAATGTCTTCGGAAGAGTTGATAAGAGATTTTGAGAAAATGGAAATAGAAGTGAAGGTAACCGGAACCGGTACTGAAAGGCTGTTTGAGATTGTAATGCAGCCCAAATTATGGGAAAAGAAAATCATATTGTGCCAAGAAAAAGTGATGAATGAAGGAAGAGAGCCAATGACTGGAGAAAAGATTAATACCGAGAAAGATGATAAGGGAATAATGAGGTATTCCTACCGAATTTGGGTTCCAAACGTTTAAGAGCGTAAGGACTGGATCTTAGACGAAATCCATAGCTCGAGGAATAAGATTTAGGGCAAACCTCGAATGTGATAGTCAGGGAGGTTGCCATTAAGAAAGGAGGAGCCCATAACATAATGAAGTGGAAAATAAGGATTTTAACGTATAAGATAACCCCAAGTATGGGAGAAGGATGAAACATTTCATACTAAGGAAACAGAAAGTCGAGTACGGAAAGGAGACCTGAGACGGTAGTCCTATATGGCAATTCATGGACCTGTCTAAAGAGAACTTAGACTATTATCCCCAACCACCACCCTGAGGGGACATTGCGGTGGGAAAATCTTTCAGGACCTTTAAGTCACTAAGCTCTCGGAGTTCCAAGGAACAAGCGAACCCAGTCGAGGCAAGAGCCTGGCTAAAGGAAATATATGAATCATTTGAGATTCTAAATGATTAACGAATCACAAAAGACTGTTTTGTCACTTACCCTCCTAAGAGAGAGGCCACCCGCTGGTGAAAGGCCAAGGAAGGCACAGAGCAAGAGATTATAATAAACTGATTTAAGTTCAGTCAATTGTTTTCAGGAAAGTACTTCCCAAGGTTATGGAGATAGTATAAAAGCTTTAGAGCCAGAACAAAGGCAGACGAGTATGATGAATTATGAATCTAAGTTGTAAAGGTTATCAAGATTCGTTCCGAGGACACGAATCTAGAATGACGGGATGTTTGAAATCAATGCTTATGTTGTGTTGGTTCATGAAATAATGATAAGAGAAAGGAAAATAAAAAGAAACTGAAGTGGAAAGGAATATAAAGGCAATAGAGTTTGAGGTATGATAAGGGAGTTGGGTATGAGGAAACCCTAAAGACTCGTAGCAATAGAAATAGAAAAGTATGCATTCGTCAGGATGAGGGTGATTCACCATGAGTTAAAATTGATGGTTGAAGGCATAAGAGATACATATATTTTATCCCCTGTAAGTTGGGAGGATTCGAGGAAACCTTGAGATAATTCGAAGGATAAATAATGAGACGCGGATAGACTGAGGAGACAAGTAATTAAGAAATTAGGAAAATTGGATGAAGGAAGTGACCTTCAAGAATGTGAAGTGTAAGACCGGTGGCTCGATACCCAGAAAGGGAGACGCCAGGTATGAAAGATATCCCAACATTGAGGTGACTGTTGAGATAAACAACAAAAGTAAATAAGGAATTATTAAGAAGAAGTTCACGTTGAACACGACCAATATCTTCCAGAACCTCCTTGTTATCGTTACCCAATTTAGGCAATAAAAGCGGATAACCGTTGTTACCTTTTGGAGGCCATATTGATTGACCTTATTTTGAATACAGATGTTATTGTGAAATTCAGCATATACTATCGAGGTGGGAATGATTGAATAAGACACCCTTATCAGGGATATATGACTTGATTATCCATGGAAGGATGCATGTACCTTTTTAAAGGTAGAATTAAGGATAGAACATCGGTAACTTAAAATGAATCCTAGGGGAATGCATAAAGGTTGGCATTTCACCCTTAATAGGGATAGTATGAGTTTTGACAGTATGAATTGGAAAGGATTAAGGTAATAACAACCTTTAAGAATCAGTGGAGAAATTTTTCAGAAGTATATAGACAATGATTCTGGTATTAATAAATGGTATCTTGATATGCCTTAGAGGAACGATTCAAGGATAACCTTAGAGGTTTTACAAGGAGAAAGGTAATATTCAAAATTCTCAAGAATAGAAATGTTGATAAAGGAAATATGATGTAATTATAATGATGCCAAGTGGGGCACGTGTTAAACCACGAGAAAGTATGGATCGAACCAATAATGGTCGAAATTGTTCAGGGCAATTAGGACTTAAGATAAAAGATGTTCTAAGTATGATTGAGAGTCAGTCGTGATAGTGATTAACCTCTAAAGACTGAGGCAATAACTTATAAAAAAATGGTGGATTTTTTTTTACTCATCAGATTTTAAGGAAAACATCTTCACACAAGCAGTGATTGGAAATGAGGTAGAAAATTTAGTTGGAGATCGTTCAATCGACATTGATTTTAAGGAAATTTTACTATCAGGAAAGGCCAAAGAGGTGGCCGACACTTTAAGTGTAAGAGAGAAATTATAGGCGCTCGTGCCAAAGGAATACAGTGATAATGGTTGAAGCCGTAAAGGTTGTATTATGGGTTGGAAGATTGACATTCTTTCTGATGACTGTGCAATACCCAACTGTAATAGTAGTTTGGTAAAGGTTTAATTCGTATAATCGCCATGAGCGGGCTATCTATCTTAGAATGTACTATCTTGAGATAAGCCAGGACCATGTTACGAAATGACTAAACGAACTTTTGAGATGCATGTCTCCCAATAAAGACATACGATTAAGAATGGTATTAACTTGCTATCGTTGCTTTGACTAAAACTCTTCTGTAATTTTATCTACTTCATGTCATGAAAGTACGCCAGAGTTTGGAGTGTTCTTCATGAATTATGATTGGTGATTATGTTAACTCCTTAGAAGTATTCTATACGACATGTATGGACTCCGTATGGTTAGATATTAAGATTTTATGGAAAGTGAATGACGACAGTAGGTCAGTGGTGGACCATAGTAATGCAGCAATGATTCTGCGAGTAATGAGCTGATTACAACCGTGAGAGTTGTATTGGAATGGATGTTGAGATTGAGTACCACTAATCGGGTCGTGGTAGTGTATAAGTTATCATTGATAGACTAATTAAGTAGAGTATCTACCTATTGAATATTTATTCCCTCTTATGAAAAGAGAGTCGTATTACTATATGAGGAAGGTTGCGATGCAAGCATATAATTCTAGTAACGATGATGTCTAGAATGAGATCCCAGATTCGATTTTCGATGTCGAGGGAGCTTCAAAGGTGATTATGTATAAGCTCGAGGAAGAGCATGGGTCCATAGAATGATGGACGGAATAGCAAAAATATTTAGGCATGTGAAATACGATGCTATAATACTTGATGTTGGTATAAATACATATATGTTTTGTTCTCCTATGAAAAACCTTTATAGTTCAGAGGTAGATTCCAAGACAGATATTTTATGGCAATAATTTTTTTTTACGTATATACAATTCTCTTCAGTTCGTTCTTTTCTTTTCTTTTCATTTCATGTAAGTTGAGAAGAACAACCCTTCCAGAGGGGGAGGTATTGCCGAATGACTATCTATATGTGTGATAGAAGCCTAGTAGGATACCACATGTTGTTTAATTGCTTGTCAAGTACTAAAGGTTGGCCACCTTCTGTACTAACTATGCGATATAACAAGTGTTCATGATCATAGTGATCTCTCAACAAATTCCTTTACTTCTATATGATTGATCAAACTTTGGGAAATAGAAACAGCTGAAAAAGGAGTAGTAAAGTTATGGTGGTATTCGGAATGGAAACACATTCGTGATACTAAGGTTGACGTGGTTATTAAAAGGTTATAGAACGCTAATGAGCAAAAGTATAACCAGTATAATATTAGGAACGGAAGGTAGTAGCGATTACGAACTAAAAAAGAATGGGTATTGAGAAGCAAAAGCTCTAATGCTAAAAGCTATAATGAGAGTCTGTGCAATAGACTTGAAAGAAATTGGAATGATCACTTAACACGGATTGAGTTTTCTTACGACAATAGATCATATGTCATTATCGAGATGTCGCCTTATGAGATCCTTGAGGGAAGACAATGTCGTTCTCCCTTATGTTAGGATGAAGTTGTAGAGCGCAAGATGCTCGGACTCGCAGTAGTCCAAAGGACCAAGGATATAATAGATCTAATCAGAGGACGGCTGAGAGTAGCTCAAGATGGACATAAGAAGTATGCTGATTTGACAAATGAAAGGACAAGGAGTATGAAGGAGGGAACCTTGTATTGTTAAAAGTATTCCCTTAAAAAGGAATTGATGAGGGTTGGAAAGAAAGGAAAGTTTAAGTCCACGAATTGTTGGACCCTTGGATATATTAAGACGTATTGGGAAGATAGCATATAAGCTAGCCCTACCCCCGAACATGTAGCAAGTCATAACGTGTTTCACGTATCAATATTAAGGAAGTGTAATTCGGATGCCAGATAAATAGGGGCATATGAGCGCCTAGACATGCAACTAGACGTAACCTATATGGAGCAACCAGGAAGGGTTATAGAGTGAAAAGGAACAAGTGCTTAGGAGAAGGGTTATCAAACTAGGCAGAGTTTAGTGGTAGGAAAATTTACTCGAGAGTTAGAAAGTGCAATGCTAAGAGAGTATCCCTATTCATTTTTCTATCTGATTCCGGGACGGAATCCTTTTAAGGAGGGGAGACTGTAATAACCCCAATTTTTGGAAATATTTGAAACCCTTATGAATAGTGATTTTGCAGATTATGCTGAATAAGAAAACTTTTCATGCCACACTATGTAGGGGTTCTGTTATTGATATTCTGAGATTTTATTAGTACTCTATATGGTATATAAGTGTATGTAAAGATCGTCAGAATCCAATTCCGAACACTTTGATTTTTCGTGAAAATCCACCAGATACCGAAAGAATTGAGTATAAGGTAACATGATTAAAAGGATTTAAATTCAAGGATTATGAGAGAGGATCATAAAAGAAATATAATGTATTGAGAAAGGTTAAGGGAACCCAAGTAATAAGATCCCGGGTATGATCCCTCAAACGATAAACGAAAACGAAAGTTAAGCGAACCGTATAACAGATCAGCGGTCATTAGCCAAATAATTAAAAGCTAATCAAAGAGATTAGTGGGGATGATGTCATCAAACCAATGAGAAGAGGACAAAGGAGGGAGGGTGACATCACATGGTGACATAAGCATGACCAAGCAAATGTGTTGTTGGATGACTGTGAGCCACACAATATTTACCATGGTAACAACCTAATTAACAAGCAAAACAAACACAAAAATCAAAAGCAACCAAAACAAAAACATTTTCTTCTTCCCCCACTCTTTGCTCTCGGCTTTTCCATGAAAAGCAAAGGAGAAAATTTCAAAAATCAAGCTACACCACCTTCATAATTCAAGAGGTTTGTTTCTTTAGCTTCCATAATTTATAACTAAGATGAGCCATAAGTTTAAGCTCAAGATTCCATGTTTAACATAGCTAATCAATTCATCAAAGTTCTTGGTGAATAGTGTTTTCAAGAAACTAACTTTGTGTTTTCTTATGTTTTCTTCAAGATCCAAGCTTAGTAAAGATAGTTAGTGGTTATTTAAGGCTTCCTAAGTGATTCTCCACTCTCCAAGGAAGGTATAACCCCTCCAAACCCTAACTTTACTTTGAGTATTAGGTTTGGTTTTGTTTTTTATAGTTCATGAGAGCATGATTCTTGTATGTTTAGAGTTTAGATGGAATTATAATGATTTTGGGTTATAAATCTTGGTTGTTGGTTGATGAACCTTAAGTATAATTAGTAGCTCTTGTTCGAGATTGAATAAGTTGGAAAAATCATGAGGTTATGGACTGAGTTAGTAAGGTTTGGATGAAGTTTGGTGGTATTGGGGGTTATGGGTTGATTTGTGGATGATTGTGGTTGATTGGAGTAGTTTAAAATTTGGTAATCGCGTAAATATAGCCGTCGTAGTGTCCGATTTACTTTAGACTGTTTTTGCTCTTAACATTAGGACCCGTGAACTCACTGCTAGGTTTTGACCATTGCCATGATTAGATAGTTCATGTTACGAGCTTCGTTTTGATATGTGGTTCGCTTGATTCCGATGTACGGTTTAGGAGAAACGTCCGTTTTAAGTAACGGCATTTCGCGAACGAACCTTTACCCCTCGCCTTACTTTGAAACCTTGGTTAAGGCCCTTAAATGACTAATTGGAGTATGAAACAATTATGTAAAGTGGATTAAGCAGTTGGTAGGGTACTCGCGAAATAATTGCCTTAAAATTCTTAATGGTTAATTTATTAAAAATGATGGAGCCGAGGGTACTCGAATGACTTATGTGATTCGTTAAGCGTATAAGTTACCATAAGTGAACGTTAGGGTTCAATTGGTTAAAGTCTAGTTTCTTAAGCGACCGGGGTTTAATTCCGACTTATGTTATTGTTCATAGGTTATCGGACCCACTCTAAGCTTAAGTCTACCCCGGAACACTCAGGCAAGTTTTCTACCCGTTATACTGTTGTTGTGATGTACATATGTATATGCATTATCTTGTGATAAGTGCATGATTATTATTAGAAAAGTCTTGAAATATATTGGAGCATGTGATATGATATATATATACATGCTTGGTTCGTAATCTTGACACATATATCTGTTGATTCAGTTGATAATCCCATGCTAGAGATAAGCGGTAATTTGCATATACCTTTAGTAAAGGGGACCCCAAGGTGAACATATTTCTAAACCGGGAGTCGATGTTCCCGAGTATATTATATATATATATATTTATATATATATGGATAAAGTTTTCAAAACTATTGATCGAATAAGGTTTATTCGATAACTTTATTTTATTTAATGAATATTATTTGAATATTCATTCGAGGACTTATGACTCTGTTTATTCTATTTAATGATTATTATTTGAATATTCATTTGAGGATGTATGACTCCGTTTATTTTATTTAATGAATATTATTTATAATATACATTCGAGGTATTAAGACTCCGCTTATTATTTAATAATATCCTTTATTTTATTAAAGAATAATGTTTCGATAATCAAACTTATTTTCGATTATTCAAATAAAGATAGTACTTTCATATAAGTATATCTTTGGTTATTTAATATCCATTTCAAGTATGAGTTTTAAAACTTCTACTTCGATTATTTTTATAAGGATTATCTTTATGAGAATATTATTTAAATAATAATATTCAGATATTTCTAATATATCGGGACTGATTTATTTTAATAAATCAGCAGTACTCCAAACATTCTTAAAAATGTTTTCGAGTCTTCAAAATGATTTCTAAAAGTTAGGGCGGATCCCAAAACTCATTCTTTTATATTTAAGATCCTTCTTTCGAAGGGGATTTAAATACTCGCTCAAAACCTGGGGTATCCGGCTCTGTGGTGTATTTTACATTTGCAATGTGGTTGCTGTTTTGAGAAAACAATTTGATTACTTGCCCAACGTTCGGGAAGTAAGTCGATCTAATTGAGTCGGCATAAGCGACAGGCCGGGGTACGGTCTATCAAAGTATAAGTGGCTGGGTGGCAGTCCATCAACGCGTAAGAGGCCGGGTGGTGGTCCAGCACAAGGTCCTTATGTGGCCAGGGTGATGACCGGTGGGGGATTCATCCATCTACTAGTAGAAAAGGTTACTTATTGGTATCTTTGCCTGATCAACAAGATATCGGGTTTATGCCAAAATTCTTTTCCTTTCCAAATTCATTGGATATTACAACTCTGTTTATAATTTTCATAACAGAGGTTTTTAAGGAGTGTGTGAAATGTATATATATATATAGGTGTATATATATATCGGGACTTAATGAAGTATCTCGTAACTTCATTATTTATAATGATATTTCAAGGATTTAATCTATCCAAATATTATCTTGTAGTCTCATCTCTGTGATGAACTTTTGAAACTGATTATAACTTGAACGGTGGTAGTTCAAGTAGTATTTGGGAAAGATATAAGTATATTGGGGTATCTTGTAACTTCATCTTTTCAACTTATATCTGGTTATTGATTATCTTATGCATGACAAAGATTTTCAGAAAAACGTTGAAACAAGGTTAGATATATGAGATCACCTTGCAACGATATTTTTATACAGTTATAAACTGGAACTCTGTGTATATTATACAGGTCAGAGGATTTCAAAGATTGTGAACAGTATATATGTATATATACTGAATATTTTGCGATTTAATCGCATAAGAGATCAAACTTGGTTCATTTCTTTTGACCAAGACTTTCATGAGTACTATGAGAATGCTCATATATTGTTAATTATTCTACATATTATTTTGGTGGGCTTGTTGCTCACCCTTGCTTTCTTCTTTCATCACACAACAACAGATAGACAAGATGAACATGATCGAGCTCCCTATTCGCGAGCGAATAGGAAACGTTCCGCAGTTTCCTGTAGGCGTTGATGCCATTGTAGCTGAGGTAGGATTTACCAATAGGCTAGGTTTTCAACTTTTGATGTACCAGACTTATGTATATTTATGAATTATAATAATTGCAAAGAATATGTAAATTTATTCAGAAACCCTTTTAAGGTGTAATGGTTTATAATTGTGGAATAAAATGACTTGTGTTATTTTTGGATATTCATCTCTGAGACTATAACTTGTGGTGTGTGTATATTGTGGGGTCACAGTACGCAGTAGATGATTGTTTATTAAGAATTAGGTGTTATTAAGGGAAATGGAACTCGTGACAACCCGGATCCCCGACCCCGGATTTGGTGGTGTTACAAAAATGGTATCAGAGCCAAGCGTTATAAACCTCAGAGATGATGTGACGTTAAGATAATAAGTTCACTAAGATAATAAGAACTCTTGCCAAGTTCATAGTCGGGCTACGTAACGTAGTACTGACAGTTAAAACCCTTATAGGAACCATTATAAATATCGTGATAGAAGCGTAACTCATTATCGTATATGGTAGCGGGACTCCGAACCCTGAGGATGAGGAGCAACAACGTGATGATGTTTTATTACTAATTAGAGATCAGATTGTGGATCTGATAGAGCGTCCTAACGCAGGACCAGGTGATGTTCATATTGAGGATGTAGCGGTTGAGGATGTTGTCCTAGAAGGGATTGTGGCTGAGGAGGATTCCGTGGAGGATCCTGACAAGAATGAATAAAGGACCACTGAGGAATTGATGACCATGATTAGGGAAACTACCAGAGGTAGGATTAGCCGGTCACTACCGGAGGTTCGTTCAAGTTTGTAAAGATAGTAGCCCCTTTGACGCGTCTTACTCGTAAGACTAAGAAGTTTGAATGGACTGAGAAATACGAGAAAAGCTTTTAACAACTAAAGAAAAGGTTGGTGGCGGCCCCTATATTGGCGTTGCCAGATGAAAAAGGAGATTTTGTGAATTGTAGTGACGCTTCGCATAAGGAATTAGGGTGCTTATTATACAGCACAGCAAGGTAATCGCGTACGCGTCAAGATAATTAAGGGAATATAAAGTTCGATATCCCCACCCACGGCCTTGGGCTCGTGGCAATAGTTTTGCCCTAAAGATTGGAGGCACTACTTGTATGGAGAGAAGTGCGAGATTTGCACAAGCCATAAGTGCTCTAGTGCATTTTCACGTAGAAAGAGCTCAGCATACGCCAGATGAGGCGGTTAGAGCTAATCAAGAATTATGATTGGGAGATTCTTTATCATTCGGGGAAAGCCAATGTGGTGGCTGATGCCCTTAGTAAAAAGGAGTGACTCAAGATGATAATGTCTTCGGAAGAGTTGATAAGAGATTTTGAGAAAATGGAAATAGAAGTGAAGGTAACCGGAGCCGGTACTGAAAGGCTGTTTGAGATTGTAATGCAGCCCAAATTATGGGAAAAGAAAATCATATTGTGCCAAGAAAAAGTGATGAATGAAGGAAGAGAGCCAATGACTGGAGAAAAGATTAATACCGAGAAAGATGATAAGGGAATAATGAGGTATTCCTACCGATTTTGGGTTCCAAACGTTTAAGAGCGTAAGGACTGGATCTTAGACGAAATCCATAGCTCGAGGAATAAGATTTAGGGCAAACCCCGAATGTGATAGTCAGGGAGGTTTCCATTAAGAAAGGAGGAGCCCATAACATAATGAAGTGGAAAATAAGGATTTTAACGTATAAGATAACCCCAAGTATGGGAGAAGGATGAAACATTTCATACTAAGGAAACAGAAAGTCGAGTAAGGAAAGGAGACCTGAGACGGTAGTCCTATACGGCAATTCATGGACCTGTCTAAAGAGAACTTAGACTATTATCCCCAACCACCACCCTGAGGGGACATTGCGGTGGGAAAATCTTTCAGGACCTTTAAGTCACTAAGCTCTCGGAGTTCCAAGGAACAAGCGAACCCAGTCGAGGCAAGAGCCTAGCTAAAGGAAATATATGAATCATTTGAGATTCTAAATGATTAACGAATCACAAAAGACTGTTTTGTCACTTACCCTCCTAAGAGAGAGGCCACCCGCTGGTGAAAGGCCAAGGAAGGCACAGAGCAAGAGATTATAATAAACTGATTTAAGTTCAGTCAATTGTTTTCAGGAAAGTACTTCCCAAGGTTATGGAGATAGTGTAAAAGCTTTAGAGCCAGAACAAAGGCAGACGAGTATGATGAATTATGAATCTAAGTTGTAAAGGTTATCAAGATTCGTTCCGAGGACACGAATCTAGAATGACGGGATGTTTGAAATCAATGCTTATGTTGTGTTGGTTCATGAAATAATGATAAGAGAAAGGAAAATAAAAAGAAACTGAAGTGGAAAGGAATATAAAGGCAATAGAGTTTGAGGTATGATAAGGGAGTTGGGTATGAGGAAACCCTAAAGACTCGTAGCAATAGAAATAGAAAAGTATGCATTCGTCAGGATGAGGGTGATTCACCATGAGTTAAAATTGATGGTTGAAGGCATAAGAGATACATATATTTTATCCCCTGTAAGTTGGGAGGATTCGAGGAAACCTTGAGATAATTTGAAGGATAAATAATGAGACGCGGATAGACTGAGGAGACAAGGAATTAAGAAATTAGGAAAATTGGATGAAGGAAGTGACCTTCAAGAATGTGAAGTGTAAGACCGGTGGCTCGATACCCAGAAAGGGAGACGCCAGGTATGAAAGATATCCCAACATTGAGGTGACTGTTGAGATAAACAACAAAAGTAAATAAGGAATTATTAAAAAGAAGTTCACGTTGAACACGACCAATATCTTCCTAGAACCTCCTTGTTATCGTTACCCAATTTAGGCAATAAAAGCGGATAACCGTTGTTATCTTTTGGAGGCCATATTGATTGACCTCATTTTGAATACAGATGTTATTGTGAAATTCAGCATATACTATCGAGGTGGGAATGATTGAATAAGACACCCTTATTAGGGATATATGACTTGATTATCCATGGAAGGATGCATGTACCTTTTTAAAGGTGGAATTAAGGATAGAACATCGGTAACTTAAAATGAATCCTAGGGGAATGCATAAAGGTTGGCATTTCACCCTTAATAGGGATAGTATGAGTTTTGACAGTATGAATTGGAAAGGATTAAGGTAATAACAACCTTTAAGAATCAGTGGAGAAATTTTTCAGAAGTATATAGACAATGATTCTGGTATTAATAAATGGTATCTTGATATGCCCTGTATCTAGGGAATACATGAGGAACGATTCAAGGATAACCTTAGAGGTTTTACAAGGAGAAAGGTAATATTCAAAATTCTCAAGAATAGAAATGTTGATAAAGGAAATATGATGTAATTATAATGATGCCAAGTGGGGCACGTGTTAAACCACGAGAAAGTATGGATCGAACCAGTAATGGTCGAAATTGTTCAGGGCAATTAGGACTTAAGATAAAAGATGTTCTAAGTATGATTGAGAGTCAGTCGTGACAGTGATTAACCTCTAAAGACTGAGGCAATTACTTATAAAAAAATGGTGGTATTTTTTTTTTACTCATCAGATTTTAAGGAAAACATCTTCACACAAGCAGTGATTGGAAATGAGGTAGAAAATTTAGTTGGAGATCGTTCAAACGACATTGATTTTAAGGAAATTTTACTATCAGGAAAGGCCAAAGAGGTGGGCGACACTTTAAGTGTAAGAGAGAAATTATAGGCGCTCGTGCCAAAGGAATACAGTGATAATGGTTGAAGCCGTAAAGGTTGTATTATGGGTTGGAAGATTGACATTCTTTCTGATGACTGTGCAATACCCAACTGTAATAGTAGTTTGGTAAAGGTTTAATTCGTATAATCGCCATGAGCGGGCTATCTATCTTAGAAAGTACTATCTTGAGATAAGCCAGGACCATGTTACGAAATGACTAAATAAACTTTTGAGATGCATGTCTCCCAGTAAAGACATACGATTAATAATGGTATTAACTTGCTATCGTTGCTTTGACTAAAACTCTTCTGCAATTTTATCTACTTCATGTCATGAAAGTACGCCAGAGTTTGGAGTGTTCTTCATGAATTATGATTGGTGATTATGTTAACTCCTTAGAAGTATTCTATACAACATGTATGGACTCTGTATGGTTAGATATTAAGATTTCATGGAAAGTGAATGACGACAGTAGGTCAGTGGTGGACCATAGTAATGCAGCAATGATTCTGCGAGTAATGAGCTGATTACAACCGTGAGAGTTGTATTGGAATGGATGTTGAGATTGAGTACCACTAATCGGGTCGTGGTAGTGTATAAGTTATCATTGATAGAATAATTAAGTAGAGTATCTACCTATTGAATATTTATTCCCTCTTATGAAAAGAGAGTCGTATTACTATATGAGGAAGGTTGCGATGCAAGCATATAATTCTAGTAACGATGATGTCTAGAATGAGATCCCAGATTCGATTTTCGATATCGAGGGAGCTTCAAAGGTGATTGTGTATAAGCTCGAGGAAGAGCATGGGTCCATAGAATGATGGACGGAATAGCAAAAATATTTAGGCATGTAAAATACGATGCTATAATACTTGATGTTGGTATAAATACATATATGTTTTGTTCTCCTATGACAAACCTCTATAGTTCAAAGGTAGATTCCATGACAGATATTTTATGGCAATAATTTTTTTTTACGTATATACAATTCTCTTCAGTTCGTTCTTTTCTCTTCTTTTCATTTCATGTAAGTTGAGAAGATCAACCCTTCCAGAGGGGGAGGTATTGCCGAATGACTATCTATATGTGTGATAGAAGCCTAGTAGGATACCACATGTTGTTTAATTGCTTGTCAAGTACTAAAGGTTGGCCACCTTCTGTACTAACTATGCGATATAACAAGTGTTCATGATCATAGTGATCTCTCAACAAATTCCTTTACTTCTATATGATTGATCAAACTTTGGGAAATAGAAATAGCTAAAAAAGGAGTAGTAAAGTTATGTTGGTATTCAGAATGGAAACACATTCGTGATACTAAGGTTGACGTGGTTATTAAAAGGTTATAGAACTCTAACGAGCAAAAGTATAACCAGTATAATATTAGGAACGGAAGGTAGTAGTGATTACGAACTGAAAAAGAATGGGTATTGAGAAGCAAAAGCTCTAATGCTAAAAGCTATAATGAGAGTCTGTGCAATAGACTTGAAAGAAATTGGAATGATCACTTAACACGGATTGAGTTTTCTTACGACAATAGATCATATGTCATTATCGAGATGTCGCCTTATGAGATCCTTGAGGGAAGACAATGTCGATCTCCCTTATGTTAGGATGAAGTTGTAGAGCGCAAGATGCTCGGACTCGCAGTAGTCCAAAGGACCAAGGATATAATAGATCTAATCAGAGGACGGCTGAGAGTAGCTCAAGATGGACATAAGAAGTATGCTGATTTGACAAATGAAAGGACAAGGAGTATGAAGGAGGGAACCTTGTATTGTTAAAAGTATTCCCTTAAAAAGGAATTGATGAGGGTTGGAAAGAAAGGAAAGTTTAAGTCCACGAATTGTTGGACCCTTGGATATATTAAGACGTATTGGGAAGATAGCATATGAGCTAGCCCTACCCCCGAACATGTAGCAAGTCATAACGTGTTTCACGTATCAATATTAAGTAAGTGTAATTCGGATGCCAGATAAATAGGGGCATATGAGCGCCTAGACATGCAACCAGACGTAACCTATATGGAGCAACCAGGAAGGGTTATAGAGTGAAAAGGAACAAGTGCTTAGGAGAAGGGTTATCAAACTAGGCAGAGTTTAGTGGTAGGAAAATTTACTCGAGAGTTAGAAAGTGCAATGCTAAGAGAGTATCCCTATTCATTTTTCTATCTGATTCCGGGACGGAATCCTTTTAAGGAGGGGAGACTGTAATAACCCCAATTTTTGGAAATATTTGAAACCCTTATGAATAGTGATTTTGCAGATTATGCTGAATAAGAAAACTTTTCATGCCACACTATGTAGGGGTTCTGTTATTGATATTCTGAGATTTTATTAGTACTCTATATGGTATATAAGTGTATGTAAAGATCGTCAGAATCCAATTCCGAACACTTTGATTTTTCGTGAAAATCCACCAGATATCGAAAGAATTGAGTATAAGGTAACATGATTAAAAGGATTTAAATTCAAGGATTATGAGAGAGGATCATAAAAGGAATATAATGTATTGAGAAAGGTTAAGGGAACCCAAGTAATAAGATCCCGGGTATGATCCCTCAAACGATAAACGAAAATGAAAGTTAAGCGAACCGTATAACAGATCAGCGGTCATTAGCCAAATAATTAAAAGCTAATCAAAGAGATTAGTGGGGATGATGTCATCAAACCAATGAGAAGAGGACAAAGGAGGGAGGGTGACATCACATGGTGACATAAGCATGACCAAGAAAGTGTGTTGTTGGATGATTGTGAGCCACACAATATTTACCATGGTAACAACCTAATTAACAAGCAAAACAAACACAAAAATCTAAAGCAACCAAAACAAAAACATTTTCTTCTTCCCCCACTCTTTGCTCTCGGCTTTTTCATGAAAAGCAAAGGAGAAAATTTCAAAAATCAAGCTACACACCTTCATAATTCAAGAGGTTTGTTTCTTTAGCTTCCATAATTCATAACTAAGATGAGCCATAAGTTTAAGCTCAAGATTCCATGTTTAACATAGCTAATCAATTCATCAAAGTTCTTGGTGAATAGTGTTTTCAAGAAACTAACTTTGTGTTTTCTTATGTTTTCTTCAAGATCCAAGCTTAGTAAAGATAGTTAGTGGTTATTTAAGGCTTCCTAAGTGATTCTCCACGCTCCAAGGAAGGTATAACCCCTCCAAACCCTAACTTTACTTTGAGTATTAGGTTTGGTTTTGTTTGTTATAGTTCATGAGAGCATGATTCTTGTATGTTTAGAGTTTAGATGGAATTATAATGATTTTGGGTTATAAATCTTGGTTGTTGGTTGTTGAACCTTAAGTATAATTAGTAGCTCTTGTTTGAGATTGAATAAGTTGGAAAAATCATGAGGTTATGGACTGAGTTAGTAAGGTTTGGATGAAGTTTGGTGGTATTGGTGGTTATGGGTTGATTTGTGGTTGATTGGAGTAGTTTAAAATTTGGTAATCGCGTAAATTAGCCATCGTAGTGTCCGATTTACTTTAGACTGTTTTTGCTCTTAACATTAGGACCCGTGAACTCACTGCTAGGTTTTGACCATTGCCATGATTAGATAGTTCATGTTACGAGCTTCGTTTTGATATGTGGTTCGCTTGATTCCGATGTACGGTTTAGGAGAAACGTCCGTTTTAAGTAACCGCATTTCGCGAACGAACCTTTACCCCTCGCCTTACTTTGAAACCTTGGTTAAGGCCCTTAAATGACTAATTGGAGTATGAAACAATTATGTAAAGTGGATTAAGCAGTTGGTAGGGTACTCGCGAAAGAATTGCCTTAAAATTCTTAATGGTTAATTTATTAAAAATGATGGAGCCGAGGGTACTCGAATGACTTATGTGATTCGTTAAGCGTATAAGTTACCATAAGTGAACGTTAGGGTTCAATTGGTTAAAGTCTAGTTTCTTAAGCGACCGGGGTTTAATTCCGACTTATGTTATTGTTCATAGGTTATCGGACCCACTCTAAGCTTAAGTCTACCCCGGAACACTCAGGCAAGTTTTCTACCCGTTATACTGTTGTTGTGATGTACATATGTATATGCATTATCTTGTGATAAGTGCATGATTATTATTAGAAAAGTCTTGAAATATATTGGAGCATGTGATATGATATATATATACATGCTTGGTTCGTAATCTTGACACATATATTTGTTGATTCAGTTGATAATCCCATGCTAGAGATAAGCGGTAATTTGCATATACCCTTAGTAAAGGGGACCCCAAGGTGAACATATTTCTAAACCGGGAGTCGATGTTCCCGAGTATATTATATATATATATTTATATATATATGAATAAAGTTTTCAAAACTATTGATCGAATAAGGTTTATTCGATAACTTTATTTTATTTAATGAATATTATTTGAATATTCATTCGAGGACTTATGACTCTGTTTATTCTATTTAATGATTATTATTTGAATATTCATTTGAGGATGTATGACTCCGTTTATTTTATTTAATGAATATTATTTATAATATACAGTCGAGGTATTAAGACTCCGCTTATTATTTAATAATATCCTTTATTTTATTAAAGAATAATGTTTCGATAATCAAACTTATTTTCGATTATTCAAATAAAGATAGTACTTTCATATAAGTATATCTTTGGTTATTTAATATCCATTTCAAGTATGAGTTTTAAAACTTCTACTTCGATTATTTTTATAAGGATTATCTTTATGAGAATATTATTTAAATAATAATATTCAGATATTTCTAATATATCGGGACTGATTTATTTTAATAAATCAGCAGTACTCCAAACATTCTTAAAAATGTTTTCGAGTCTTCAAAATGATTTCTAAAAGTTAGGGTGGATCCCAAAACTCATTCTTTTATATTTAAGATCCTTCTTTCGAAGGGGATTTAAATACTCGCTCAAAACCTGGGGTATCCGGCTCTGTGGTGTATTTTACATTTGCAACGTGGTTGCTGTTTTGAGAAAACAATTTGATTACTTGCCCAACGTTCGGGAAGTAAGTCGATCTAATTGAGTCGGCATAAGCGACAGGCCGGGGTACGGTCTATCAAAGTATAAGTGGCTGGGTGGCAGTCCATCAACGCGTAAGAGGCCGGGTGGTGGTCCAGCACAAGGTCCTTATGTGGCCAGGGTGATGACCGGTGGGGGATTCATCCATCTACTAGTAGAAAAGGTTACTTATTGGTATCTTTGCCTGATCAGCAAGATATCGGGTTTATGCCAAAATTCTTTTCCTTTCCAAATTCATTGGATATTACAACTCTGTTTATAATTTTCATAACAGAGGTTTTTAAGGAGTGTGTGAAATGTATATATATATATAGGTGTATATATATATCGGGACTTAATGAAGTATCTCGTAACTTCATTATTTATAATGATATTTCAAGGATTTAATCTATCCAAATCTTATCTTGTAGTCTCATCTCTGTGATGAACTTTTGAAACTGATTATAACTTGAACGGTGGTAGTTCAAGTAGTATTTGGGAAAGATATAAGTATATTGAGGTATCTTGTAACTTCATCTTTTCAACTTATATCCGGTTATTGATTATCTTATGCATGACAAAGATTTTCAGAAAAATGTTGAAACAAGGTTAGATATATGAGATCACCTTGCAACGATATTTTTATTCAGTTATAATTTGAAACTCTGTGTATATTATACAGGTCAGAGGATTTCAAAGATTGTGAAAAGTATATATGTATATATACTGAATATTTTGCGATTTAATCGCATAAGAGATCAAACTTGGTTCATTTCTTTTGACCAAGACTTTCATGAGTACTATGAGAATGCTCATATATTGTTAATTATTCTACATATTATTTTGGTGGGCTTGTTGCTCACCCTTGCTTTCTTCTTTCATCACACAACAACAGATAGACAAGATGAACAAGATCGAGCTCCCAATTCGCGAGCGAATAGGAAACATTTCGCAGTTTCCTGTAGGCGTTGATGCCATTGTAGCTGAGGTAGGATCTACCAATAGGCTAGGCTTTCAACTTTTGATGTACCAAACTTATGTATATTTATGAATTGTAATAATGGCAAAGAATATGTAAATTTATTTAGAAACCCTTTTAAGGTGTAATGGTTTATAATTGTGGAATAAAATGACTTGTGTTATTTTTGGATATTCATCTCTGAGACTATAACTTGTGGTGTGTGTATATTGTGGGGTCACAGTACGCAGTAGATGATTGTTTATTAAGAATTAGGTGTTATTAAGGGAAATGGAACTCGTGACAACCCGGATCCCCGACCCCGGATTTGGGGGTGTTACACATGACATTATCAATGGCACTATGCTGTAAATGCCTTACCTTTGCATCTTTGGCAATGGATGAGATATCTTTAGCTGTATAGTCACTTTTCTCCTTTGGTATGGTCTTTGTTGGCTGATCTGCAACTACAACAGAGAGCTTGGTTGGCTTATGTGGTCCTTCATTAATTCTGTCAAGGTATTCTGGATCTGTAGCTTCCTGAAACATAGCCATCTTCACTTTCCATATGGGATACTCAGAAGGTCTCAGTATGGGAACCCTAATAGTCTCATATCGACTGTGGATTTGAGTGTTTTTAGTTTCTTCAGTTTTGGTGGGCTTGGTTGGATTTTCTGCTTCTTCAGACATGATTGTTTGGATCTTTACTGTATGTGTGTTAACAGATAAGCTCTGATACCAATTGTTAGGTCACACAACACTGTAGAAGAAGGTTGAATACAGTGTTCAATACAATTAAATCGATTTCGAACACAAGTAATAGTAAACAGATATATTCAATATAATAAACTCTGTTACAATGAAACTGTTCTCTCTCAGTGATGAACAAATATCACGAGAGCTGTTAGGTTACAATGTATGATCTTCTCGATAATGATAACACATATAGTGTAAACGTATGTCTATGTTTATATAGTACACAGTTACAAGATAACTTCTAATTGATAAGGAATATAATTCTGTCTCCTAAAATATATCAATCTGATATCTTATACAATTCTTTCAGTCCTCTAACTCTTTCCATGCATATCTTCTTTTGTATTAGTCTCGATCTTCTTTCACTATACCATAGATTGGCTTTCGCAACCAGATTTCTAAAAATTATCTAAAAAACGTTGCTACTGATAGATAAGTTCATGTCTATTGTAAGGAATTTTAAAAACATTACAATTGAGTTAACAAAATTTAGAGGGCGTTACAAAATACATGTTATTGCAATGCATTAGCAATCCGTTGCCTTAAGTTAGAGTTTTGGGCCCAAAATTTAGGCGGGCCACCAAAAATTTAAGCAGGCCGGTGAAAACTTTTGAGCGGGACTTCTGTACTTATTTTCCCTGGTTACCAAAACAACAAATTAAAATTCAGGCCCAAGCACATACACAAAATATTCATACACAGATACACTCACCAACGCGACACATTCATAGACACTCGAAGATACACTAAGAAGATTGACGATGCTTAAAGAAGATTAATCAAGCTAGCAGTCTCAAGCTCGAGAATGGTATGTCTTTTTCCCCAAATCATCTTCCCCAAATTTGTTCTAATCGATTGTTTATTTTATTTTATCTTCTTCATTGTTTAATTATTGTTAAATAAGTGTTGATTATTGTTAATTAGAATTTTAAATAATCTTCATACTTACTTTTATGTTTTTGTTTTCTTTAGAGTTATGGTTATCTTAATTGAATGTTTAATTAGGGTTTCAGTTTACAAAGTTAATATAGAGTATGTACTTTGTATTTGTGTTGACAAGAACTGCAATCTTTGGTGAGGGGTATATGCTTAAAGGAAATGCATGGGATATGAAGTTCAGAGTATAAGTACACAGTACAGGGCTAACTGTAAATATTTATGTATATAAATTATCCTTCATAACTTTGAGCCACTTTACCAATGGCCAATGGTGTTTGTAAGGCTGAGCTTATTTATAAATATGAACACGACCTCAAATCGTAAATTATTACCCTTAATATGTCATAATAAAAAAAATGCTGAGACTTGCACAAGCTTTTAGACCGGATATAATTAAAAAAGGAAATATCATTGACACAACGTAATAAATTTTCATAATAAATATTAATATCTATAAATTTAGTTTATTTTAATTGGTTTTGGTGGAAGGGGAACAATAAATAAACCCGTAATTTTTATTTTTTCAACTCAGTAAAAGAAAATCGGTTACTAAATCAGGGGAAGAGTGAGATGATTAGTCCCGAGTAAGCATGCCAAGTTTGTTTTTACTTATTGTGAAGGGTATTTGTACTGTATATTAATTGTACTTTTGTTCAGTTCCGGCACTACGCATGGTAAGCCCAAGTTTGTTCCTTTCAATGATGATCTAGTGGAATCCCCTATACAGATATATAAGATATCTTTCTCTTTTAGAAACAAGTAATTCTGAAACTTGTATGGCTTTCTATAATTAGTAGATTTGTTTTTGAGCATTACCTTGATCCTGAACAATTTTTTGGAAGAAACAAGGGGACCAGACAAATTTTTACTATATTTTGCAATAGTTGTTTTTGACTGAAATCGTTAGTTTGTTCTCAGCTGACATGAAAATATCCTTTTTGCAGAGAATACCCGATTCGAAGTGGAAAGGCGTTACAGTTTATCTATAGCATCAAGCAGTTTATGATAAGTGGGGGACCACCAGCTGGAACTACTATAACAAATGTTTATCATAGCTCACAATAGAAGAAGACAGTGAAGGAAATGCAGACACCATATTTTAGCCCTGATGAAGTGATATTTGGTCTAGACTTTCATCAATCTTTGATCTGTCATATGTAATGTGGCCTTATTTCTCATGATGACATTCAAGTTGTGTCCTCTACATTTACCCATAGTATTGTTCATGCCTTCGGGACCTAGGTTTAATCTATTTCTTAGTTTTCTGGTATAAGGTTTCAGGCACATACACTAAACGTTCACCTTATCAACAACATAGATTTTTTAAATGGTGACTTCATGTCATAGCTGTGAAATACCCACTGATGTCAAGCTTGCTTGCGGATGTCAAGCTTGCTTGTATGAGTTTTAATAGTGACATACTCACACACACGCCATTGTGTCATCAATCATGAGAGGTACAACTGTACAAGATAAATAAATTTTATGATTTAATAAGTTTACATTGATAACTTGAGAAGTGAATTGCAATTTATGTTAAGTAAGTTTATATTGATAACTAATATATACTTCTATTGATAACTAATATATACTTCTATGCAGGCTACAATGTGTTTTAATTCCAGACTGTCATTTTGCTATGTTACAAGATTAGCTCATTTACACATCTCACAGTACATAAATGTAGATGTATGATTATGTCTTGAAATTTTGAATTATTAGATAACATGTTACAGCACATATGTTACATAATATAGAAAATACTAGTGTAGTAAGATTATATCCAACCTAATAGTAATTTCATATAATGCAGGCTCCCCATAGAACTGGACCTATATATGTACATGTATTACCTGAAACACTAACATACCACTGACAACACCTTATGCTAGAGTTTTCTTCATCTCATATGTAGGTGGTATTGTGAATGGGGGTTCCCATAGAATTGGGCCTGTATATGTACCTGTAATATCTGAAGCACACTGAATAACCTTATGCCAGACTTTTCTGTATCTTATATGTAGGCAATATTGTGCTCCATAAGGATTATAAGGAAAATCCCTCATCTTGAAGAAAACTTTGTCAACCCTGCTACTTCCCTACTTAAAGAAAAACACCATGGTGTTCTGTTAACTGGGATCCAACTTTGTACAGATCTTTGTGAACTTAGTACTGAGGCATTGGAGTTATTTAGGAAGGTATATCTATTCCCTAAAGTTCCTAGCTCAATAATTCCATATGAATCTATCTGCATGTTATTGGTATCAGATTAGTTGTTTGACATATCTTTACTTGTTTTTTTAGTTTACTTGTCCTTTTAATGTACTTCTGCAAAAATGTAATTGTATTAGTTGTATCAGAATCTCTTTCCAGTACTTATGAAACCAAACAGTTCTATGGACTAATGTGTAATATATTATATGCTTGTATTTTCTTCTATCCTCATGAATGTAGTTTGTGTCTCAGAAACTTCTGATCTTAGATATATTTTCTAACATATTTTTTTCATCTTGTACATCATTTAGTTCTAACAAAATTTTGAATAGATACTACTGAAAATGTGTAGATAAAGAAAATAACAGGTTAGTGGATTGGCCAAACTTCTACAATATTTTAAATGGATTTTTCAGGGGACTTTTTATCTACATCGAGACTCCAAGCTAAAAATCATTCACAAAGATCTTAAAGCTAACAATGTGTTACTTGCGGTTCATTACTTACACAAGTGTCTTAAAGTCTTGTTTCGATAAGTTCAAGTCTTGTTTGCATCTTAAAGATGATTGTAGCATTTATTAAACTTCTATGCAATCTACAAGAGAATTTGTTTAATGATAATTTTAGAATACTTTTTGTCTCATTGTTTTCTCTTGGGTACATATTATCTCACATACTTGTATATAAGTTTTTTGCTTCAGAATCAACTTGAAGGAAAGTTGTTGGTTTTCCAAAATACCGGAATGTCACTTGGTGTTATTTGCTTAAGGTTGTGCGCTGATGACATTTGTGTTTATGGAGCAGAAGAAGAGCACTCCTCAAACACTCATAAAGAATACCAGAAGCACTCATCTAGAATACCAGAAGATCCATTTTATATGCAAATAGTTCGAGGAAGAAACAGAACAAGAAGACTTGATGTTAAAAGATGATTACTATTTCATATTCTGGTCCATGTATAATTACCATAAGATCGTGATTGCGTGCAAACTTTAATTTTGTTGTTTTGGCGGAGACTTTTGTATTTTTCTTAGAATTGTGTACGTGTTGATGTTGGTATAAGGCTATACTGCTTGTTAGACTCTGTTATGATATACCAAATAAATTTGGTGGCTATTAATAAAATCTAAAGGTCATGCCCATATTTTTTAAAAAATATATGTTGCTATAGAGGGTAAAAAGGTTGTCGTATATTTTAAATTTATTAATAAAATTTGTTGCAATTAACTCTAAATATGTTGCATAAGTCCATGTACAACAACAATTATCATAAAAAATAGGTTGCAAAAAATGTTGCAATATGAAGCCTCATATATTGCAATGTTGTTATATTCGTTGCTAAACATGAAAAAATGTTGCTATAAATCGAATTTGCAACTTATTTACACTGTTGCAATATGGTCCCAAATTTATTACCATAAGCTCTTATGGCAACGAGACCAAATGTTACGCCTAATTTTTCAAAATACGTTGCCATAGACCCTATTGCAATGAATTTGTGCCATATAGCAACACTTTTTTTGGTTTGCTATAGGAAATCTATGGTGTAGTGTTTCCTGTAAATCAGCTTCCTTCCTTAACTGTAAGTCCTCCAGTACTTAAGTTCTGATATCTATCTTCTGATATTTATCTTCTAATAACCTAAGTTCTGATATCTTTAAGTTCTGACTTCCAATAAGTACTGATTCCAGTAAATACTGATATTTCCTGTTTGTTAAGATCTGAAAATTAAACATGAAACATATTAGACATGACATCTCAAATATATCTAACAAATCTCTTTTTGAACCCTTATATCAGATGACATAATTATGTTAATTCTACTGAATTCTGATATAGTCGTGTCATTTATATTATCTCTGAGAAAGTTTAGCTAAAAATTATCAATTCATCCATATTTTTACAGTACACTTGTTGAAAATGGGTAGAAGCTAATGATGTTTCACGCCTTATCAACATGTGCAAGCTAAAAGTTGGGATCATAGAAAGTTCAAACATGTGTTGGACTTTATTAATTAAAGTTACTGGACTTTATTAAAAGTAGTGCATCAATTTTTTTGTAACTTCACTTATAATAAAAATATTGTATTATTATTGGCACACTGAAGGAATACTTAGTTCCTCTGTTCAAGGCACTGCTTTGCATAAAGCCCAGTAACTTCATCTGTCATTTGCAGAAGCTTCATTGCTATATATTCATACAAAGATCTTCTCAACCTGATCATACAAATATATTACCAAAATTTAAGAAAAAATTATATAAAGATAATGATATCTACATAATCCAGCAGCAATAGACTTCCTTAACCATATTTTATTTCACTCCCCAACTCCGGAGATCTGCAGATATTATCATTTTTATCGTATAAATATATAATTATTTTGTGCACGTTTAATATATCTTATTTAAAAAAATCTATCATTTGTGAAATAATATGATCGAGATAGTGGACATTAAAGTAAAATAATTACATGATATACTTTTGCAGCAAATATGCTTAAGTTAATCAAGCGCCTCAGCCATCTTTAAAAAAAGAGAATATATTGAAAGTATAAGTTATATGCATCAGATGAGTAATTAAGTAGTTATATGTGGCTTAAAACTGATATATACAGACACACACACACACACACACTATATTCCAGCATTGAACCTATGTATAGCGGCAACGAATATGATCTTATCCAATTTTAAAATTAGATTTGAGTTTGTAACGCACAATAGTCGATATATTTATGTCTTTTTTCATTATTATAGAGTCTCGGAGAGAACAGCAAAACCTATAAAGAAAAATATCAAACAACATGTTATTCCCTAATCAATACAACAAGAATTACAGAAGTGGGGGGGGGGGTTGAATGTAATTCTGGCTTCTTTTCGAGATTAATAAAAATGTTCAAACTCAATATATATATGAGTGTTTTGATTTGCAAAGTGCGGAATAAGGAATTAAGTAAATCAAACACAAGGTAATAAAAACACAAGTCTTTAAAACTTTCTGGTGGATTTGAATGTATCCGCCAAATATATATATATATATATATATTGATTTGAGAACTCTGTGAAGCTCAAATTGGCTCACAACTGCTTTACAAGTGAACAAACAAACTATAGAGAAATTCTTAACAGTTACAGCTTTTTCTGTTTCTCTTCTAAATGTGTTTGCTTACTTGAGTTTGTTCTACTAGCAACACTTGGTTTATATATCACCAAGTTTACATGATATTAAGACAAGATAATAAAACAAAACCTATCAAGTCTAGCTCCATGTTGCTTCATTACTCTATTCCAGCATGTTTGAAAATCTTCATGACTTACATAGAAATGGTAATGCTTCTTTGTTCTCAATTTCCTGCTAAACGGGCTGCCACATTGTTATTCCTTAACAATACAACAAGAATTACAAAAGGGGGTTGAATGTAATTTTTGCTTCTTTTTGAGATATATGAAGAATGGTTCTAACTCAATTTATATCTAACTGTTTGATTTGCAAAGTGCGGAATAAGGAGTTAAGTAAATCAAACACAAAGTAATAAAAACTCAGGTCTTTAAAAATTTCTGGTGGATTTTAATGTATCCACCATATATATATATATATATATATATATATATATCGAGTGAGAACCCTATGAAGCTTGAATAGCTCACAGCTGCTTACAAATATGAACAACTAAACTTTCAGAGAAATGCTACAGGATTCAGCTTACAAAATGTTTCTCTGAGAATGCATTTACTTAGTCTTGTTGTTGTTGTTGTTGTTGTTTTTGTTGTTATTCTACTTGCTACACTTGGTTTATATATCACCAAGTTTATATAGTAATAAGACAAGATAATAAAATAAAACCTATCAAGTCTAACTCCATGCTGCTTCACTACTCTATTCCAGTATCTTTGAATATCTTCATAATAGCATGGAAATGGTAATGCTTCTTTACTCTCAAAACCCTGTTAAACAGGCTACCATATTCCTTTTGCAAACACTCGACGCATGTGACTGTGTTGTCATTGTCAACAGATATTTGAATTGATCATCCGTCAGGTACATGCTTGTTATCCGTCGGGTAGCCTTGTTGATCATCCGTCGGGTAGCTTTGTTGATCATCCGTCGGGTAGCCATTTATCACTTGACTCCATTATATTTGTGCAGAATTACAAGACATCTTATATTTACATTTAATTAACCTATTCTGCACATCTACTAGCAGTCTACATGATTCATAAGCTACTACAGAATCTATACAAAGTAGTTTGCAGAAATGTGCTACAATACTTATTGTTACATAAGCTACTCACCCGGTGGATATCAATTAGTCATCCGTCAAGACTATATTGAATCATCCGTCGGGACTATAATTGGTCATCCGTCGGGTGCTACAAATTCACTAAGTTAAATCTACTAAGGTATTTTGTTTAGCTTATCATCAAGTACACAACATATTTCTAACAATCTCCCCCAATTTATGTCTACTGGAATTGTAGCCATAAATTAAGAGAAAATTGATGATAACAAAACATCCTAAAGATACAGATTGAAAAATAGTAGATAAAACTGATAAATGCTACAAATTGCTGAAAATTGAATCAGTGCAAAGTACACAAAGAAATTGCTCACAATTGTTATCAAGTTGCTCCTCTAGTCTGAGCAGATAAACTTATTTCCTTGATTGTATGGATTTCTTTCCAAGCCTACTGTTGTTTTCTTCAATTTGATTCTGAAGTTGTCTGTGGAATTCAAGTTCATCAGCTTCTGAGAGATCTGGCATTAATTCAAGTTCATCAGCTTCTGAGAGATCTAGCATTTCCTGCAATTCCAAAAGAGTCTCATTGTTAGAGATACTCAATTGGTCCTCCAATCTGAAGAATCTTCTAACTCCTTTTTCATCCTTGAATTCCATCAGCCAATAGGGCCTCAGATGCACTCTTTTTCCTGTGAAGGGAATATATAGAGTTTTTAGAAGTGCATCTTTGGCTCTAATACTCCTCAGCTCCTCAATTTTCTTTAGAACTAGTCTTCTTGCAGTCACATTATAACCATAATTCTTTTTGAATGAAGAGTAGACCTTTATTAGCACAGATTGGCTTTCTAAGAGAATCTTGTGAAGTGGCCTTATGAACTCTCTTCCTCCCTTGTATTTGAATACCAGCCTTTCAGGGAGATGTCTATGAGCAACAATTCCTCTAACTTTTTCCAATTCATCTAAGTAAAGGTTTATGTCAGAAAACTCCTTGATGTCACAGATGTACAGCATGTCTCCCTTGTTGACTGTAGATTTAGTTTTGATTAAGGTCTTGGATTTGAGAATCACAGGCTTCACTTTCTTGCTTGCTCTTGTCTTCGTCTTCTTTGGCTTGAAAGTGGGTAAATTTAGCTTAGGAATTGGAAAATATCCCAGTCTACTGGCTCATCCTTAGGAATAATTGGCTCACCATGAATATTCCTTGTTGGATCCACCACTTTGAATTCTTCAAATACCACAGAGGGTTTTGATGTTTGAGTTGTAGTTGTAGGCTTCTTGGGAATAGAGTCTTCCTTTTCCTCATCACTGAAGTCCAATTTTCTCTTGATTCTTTGCTTATACCTTGGTTTCTTTGTCTGTTGAGGTTCATCTTACACTTTCTGATTTTGCGGTTCAGCAATCACAGATGGTTGTGCAGAGATCTCAGTTGTAGTCTTCATAGCTTGAAGTTTGGCTAAGATAGCAGCTTGCTCCTTCTTTTGTTTGAGCTTCTTAGCATCTAAGGCAGTTTGCTTCTTTTCTTGCCTTATCCTCTCTTTCTCTTCCCTTTTGGCTTCTACAAACTGAGGGTGTCCAGCCACCACACATATTTCTTTACCATTTCTGTAGATCTTTGCAATTCTCTTTTTAAGTGCTGAATCTGCTGGATCCTTGTAAAATGCAATTGACCTTGCCAACAGCTTCTTCTCATCTGGCCTAGGTGTCTCATACATAGTATCCATAGGATTCTTGTCTGAAAACTTTGGATAGTTTCTTTTAGGCTTCATGATTAAATCTGCTTTTGGAGATTTGATGCTGAAAGTTTGACCCTTTTTCAGATAGTTCATACTTATGTCATTCATAGAGATTTTCATGACTTGAGAGTGATGAGTAAAGACTCTATCTGGTTTCTGAATTGGCCCAAACTTTTGTTGAATCTCTGCATCTATCTTTCTCCACTTTTCTTTCAATTCCTTCTCAGCTGCTGCTATATCAATCTTTAGCAGTTTGTCATCTATGTTCAATTTTGCTGCTGCCAAATTTATGATATCAGTGCTGTCTAGGGCTGGTGGCTTTGTGAAAGCAATTGTTGGCACAATCACTTTGCTGACTTGTATGTTTAGCTGTAGCTCTCCCTCACTTACACCTTTCTCCCCCTTACTTGAGCTTTTCTCCCCCTTTTTGTTAGTGTCAAGTTGTTGAGTGGAGGGGAGTTGAGCAGCCACCAACTGTTGGAGTAGAGCAGTTTGAGTTTCTTGATTGATAAGTATCTTGGCCATTGACTTTTCTACATCAGATAATCTTGAGTCCATGGCCTCAACTTTTCTATTGAGACCAGTTTCCTTCCTTAGCTTATGAGCTATTTCAGTCATGGTAGTTCCAGGCATTCTAGCATCCAACCTTTCTATGAAATCCTGTTTTACTTCAGAAATTTCTTGTTTGATTTTATCTATACCCCGACTATGATTAAGAGCTTGGATTTTGTGTAGTTGAAGTGCTTCAAGGTGAGCTGTAAGTAGCTTTTTTGTGCTAGAATTATGAAATGATTGAATTGCTGCTTGGGTGTCATGGATCAGCTTGAATAGTGTTGATTGGAGATGTGAGTAGGAACAATCTTTTGTTAGCATTCAGGATGGAGTGTCTGCATCACCCCCTATACTCATGATGTCTTCCTCATCATCCCCACCAGCATCTCGAAATGAATCTTCAGTCAATTCAAAATCACTGCCAGTGTTGGAAGGCATAGCAGTGATTGCATCTTTTGCTCTTTGTAGAGATTGTGTAGTGTGCACCAATTATAGCATCCTTTCAGCCTCCTCATTTCCCTATACAGCTAGACTTTGGTAAGCTTTAGCAGGGTGAGTAAATGTCTCAGCATCTAGGGAAATAGAGTCTATAGCAGCTTGCTTCATTGACACTCATTGACTCACTTGCAATGATTTCCATCCTTATCACTCATGTACCTGCTTTTCTCTCATGATCTCTCTGTTTTTGCATCAAGGGCTCCCCTTGGCTTCCCCTCATACCCTCACCTTCACCATCTAAGGTGGGACTCCTCTCACTCACTTTTTTTAGTCCTGAAGAAATGGACTACATTGGTTCACTCTTTTCCTCTCTTTTTTCCTGGGAGCAACCCAAACTCTCACTCAAATCACTCCCTTCCCTCAGTTCTAGGTGTGATTGCACTAATACTAAGTCTTTTACACTTGTAAGAATTGAAGAAATTTAAAGTTGTGCAGAGACACCCGACAGATGAAGAATATCCATCGGGTTAGTCGTATGGCTATCCGACGGATGTTTGCTGTTAGGCTTATCCGTCGGGATACAATCACTACTCGACGGATGATGAATATCCATCGGGATAGTAGAAATGAAAGAGTTGGAAGGGAGACTATTATAGACTCTGTGCAGATTGATGAAAATTTCTGCACAGATGTCTCAACAGTCTCAGAAAAGAATGGTAAATGAGCCAACAAATCATCTAAAAGATGATGCTCACTTACTTGGATTTTTGGCTTCTCCAAGAGAGTTAAAGATGGAGAATTTGGAAGTGATGTATTGATCATGTCAACATCCAATGAGTGTGTGGGAGAATTTGGTGTATCAGGTGCTTTAATTATGAGAGATTTAGGCTGTGACTCCACATTTATTGGAGCCACATCAACCTGACTTTGAGAATGTGCAGTGACTATGTCTCTAGCACTAGTTTCCACAGTATGTGAGCCCTGTGCATCCCCAAGGGTTTTTGATCTTTTCTTTCTAGCACAAGTTTGTGGTGAGCTAGTGTCCCTACCCCTCTTGGCCTGTGCTCCTAGTTGGGAGCTTGTTTCAATGGTAACATCCTTTTGAGAGGATGAAACCAGTGATGAGCTGATTTCCTTGTTAACAACCACAGTTTGTTGGGAAACTGTGGTGTGGCTATGTTTGGGCACACTCTTCTCACCAGCCTTATCCTTAGGGCTTCTTTGATTTTCACCATGTCCCTCACATTTCTTACCCTCCTTCACACTCCCCTCTTTAGGTTTAGTGGATTTTACAACTGATTTCTTTTGAAAGAAATCAGAGGGGGCTTTCTTAGCTTTGGATTTAGAAACTTTTGTTGGTTTGGTAGCTTGGGTAGGCATCTGTTTGGTCATTGGCACAGATACCATAGCTACACTAGAAGGCAAAGAAATATATGAAGTTGGAAGAGTAGAGACAGTAGAATTTACCTGACTTACTTGAGGTCCCTCAATTACTGGAAAATAGTACAAGGGCACCTCCTTGTGATAATTTGCTCTATTTAAATCTGTAATAATCCTTCTTTCTTGAACCCAATAATTCAGCTTGTTGGTTGGGTTCTCAAACTCAATATTCTCAATAAGATGGTTAGCAAGCATCATAGAGAATCTAGCATAATAGACACTTTAACCTCTCTTATTAAGTTCTCCTAACTTAAAGCCTAAGTCAAATAAAACCAAGTCACTAAAATTGAAATACTTATTAGTAACTAGCATGTAAAGCATATTGAGCATAAATATATTGATAGAATCGAAGTTTCTAATTTTACCAGAAACACTTTAGTTACCACATCACACAGATAACTCCATTCATTCCTAAGACCCAACCTTCTAATTTCACTTAACTTAGAGGTATTGAGTGCATAGCCCATAGAATTAAGCATGTTAACAATATCAATGTCTGTATGTGGAGCAGTTATAGTATTATCAGGAATCCTAAAACATGCTTTGATAATATCACTGTTTATGCAAAACTCCTTACCTTTTAGAGTGAAAGTGATGGTCTTGTCTGTTGAGGTTTACACTGTAGTTGTCCACATCTCCTCTACAACCTCACAGTAAATGGTGGGTGACTCCAGCATGACATAGTAGAGTTTGCAGTTTTTCACAAAATCCATCATTTTGTGATAGTCACCAGATTGCTGAATCTCCTTGTTTACTAAAGATGAGAAGTTGTTTTTTCTCATAGATGTAACCGGTTTGAGACATGATTTTCACTACAGGTGCCATTGTTAGAGATTTGGACTTTGCAGAGAGAGAGTTTGTTTTTGAGAAGAAAGAAGTTAGAGCAATTTGAATCTTGAGAATGATAAAAGACACGAATGAAAAAGAATTTAGCTTTTATACTATCTCAGAGATAAACTAACAAAAATAATAAAGTGAAATAGAGGACCAACAAAAATTGCCCAAAATAGCCGTTTAAAAATAAATAAACTGTAAAAATTCCATCACTTATCCGTCGTGTCATGCTTACAAACTGTAAATATACTCGATGGATAATGTTCAGAGAATTAACGGCTATGATTGAGATAATTTGATGGATGAAGATAAAACAGTTATCCGTCGAGTTATAAAATATTCCAGAAAAGTAATTGATTTTTATAGACAAATTGTATTCCGACGGATGAGCAAACTCGATGGATAATGATCATCCGTCGGGATGTAAGTTTTGACTTAGCAAAAATTTCATCCAAAACAGAAAAATCAATTAAGTTTCTGGATGCATAACAACTTGCAAAATATCTGAAATGATTCAAGAAAAATTGAGCATACCTAATTCACTTACCAACCTTGAAAAGGTGGATTCATCAAGTGGCTTGGTAAATATATCTGCAAGCTGCTTTTCACTTGGAACAAAATGCAATTCCACAATACCATTCATCACATGTTCCCTTATGAAGTGGTACTTGATGTCTATGTGCTTTGTTCTTGAATGCTGTACTGGATTTTCAGTGATGGCAATTGCACTTGTGTTATCACTGGAAAATAGGAATCCTATCCACTTGTAGACCATAGTCCAACAATTGATTTTTCATCCACAAAATCTGTGCACAGCAACTACCAGCTACAATATATTTAGCTTCAGCTGTAGAAGTAGAAACTGAATTTTGCTTTTTATTGAACTAGAACACAAGCTTGTTTCCCAGAAATTGACAGGTTCCTGTTGTACTTTTTCTGTCTATTTTACAACTTGTATAATCTGCATCTGAATAACCAGTTAGATCAAAACCAGAATCTCTAGGGTACCAAATGCCAAGTTTTGGTGTTCCCTTAAGATATCTGAAAATTCTCTTAATAGATGCTAAATGAGATTCTCTAGGATCAGCCTGAAATCTAGCACAAAGATAAGTAGAAAATATTATATCTGGTCTACTAGCTGTTAAGTACAGAAGTGAACCAACCATGCCCCTATAACTTGAAATATCCACAAAGTTTTCAGTAGTGTTTAATTCAAGCTTAGTTCCGGTGGCCATGGGAGTTTTTGCAGATGTGCAATCTATTAGATCAAACTTCTTTAAAAGATCATGAATATATTTAGTTTGACTAATGAATATTCCATCACTAACTTGCTTCACTTGCAAACCAAGAAAGTAATTTAGTTCTCCCACCATGCTCATTTCATACTTACTTTGCATCAATTTGACAAACTTTTTGCAAAGTTTTTCATCTATAAAGCCAAATATAATATCATCTACATAAATTTGAACAAGTATACTACAGCCATTAACATTTCTAAAGAATAAGGTTTTATCAATAGTACCTCTTGTGAAGTGATTTTCCAAAAGAAACTTTGATAAAGTGTCATACCAGGCTCTAGGTGCTTGCTTCAGTCCATAAAGTGCTTTCAAAAGATACTAGACATGATTTGGGAAATTTGGATCTTCAAAACCAGGAGGTTGACTAACATAGACTTCCTCCTCCAAATCTCCATTCAAAAATGCACTTTTAACATCCATTTGATAGACTTTGAAATTGGCATGAGCTGCATAGGCTAAGAAAATTCTGATGGCTTCAAGTTTCATCAAAATCTATTCCTTCTTGTTGACAATAGCCCTTAGCAACCAATCTAGCTTTGTTCCTGACCACTATGCCATTTTCATCCATCTTGTTTCTGAATACCCATTTGGTGTCAATTGGATTCTTTCCTTTAGGCTTGGATACCGGCTTCCATACTTTATTCCTTTCAAATTAGTTTAGCTCCTCATGCATAGCTAAAATCCAATCAGGATCCAACAAAGCTTCTTCTACCTTCTTTGGTTCTTCCTTAGATAGGAAGCTGCTATATAGACATTCTTCTTGAGTTGTTCTCCTTGTTTGAATTCTAGAAGACACATCACCAATGATGGGCTCAAAGGGGTGATCTTTTGTCCATTTCCTTTTTTTGAGGTAGATTAGCTCTAGATGAAGATGCCTCATAGTTGTCTTGATGTGTGACTGAGTTTTGATTATTAGAAACTCCCCATGAGTTTGTGAATCTTTGGTTTGAGAAAGGAGAATTTTCTGTAAGTGATCTATTCTGACTTTCAGCTTCTTTTGAAGACCCGACGGATGGTGCACTTTGTGTTTCGACGAATGTGGCTGATTGTCTCCCGACGAATAAAACAGATTGTTTCCTGATGGATGAAGCATTTTGCAACTCGATAAATGTTGAATTTTGTGCTTCATTAGTAGTAGATTTTTCTGCATTATCCTTCACCATTATTTCCTGATCACTTTCATCATCACTGTCATCACTAACCATCTCCACATTATCAAATTTGAGACTCTCATGAGAATCTTCATCTTGCAGTCCTTCAATCTTTTTATCATCAAAGACAACATGTATTGATTCCATAACAATGTTGCTTCTAAGATTGTAGACTCTATATGCTTTTCCCACAACATATCCAACATAAATTCCTTCATCTGCTTTAGCATCAAACTTCCCATGTTGAACAGTATGATTTCTCAAGATATAGCATTTGCAGCCAAAGACATGAAGAAAATTTAGAGTTGCTTTCTTCTTCTTGAATAATTGATATGGTGTCATGCACTTTGTTTGATTAACCAAAGAAATATTCTGAGTGTAGCAGGCAGTATTCATAGCTTCAGCCCAGAAATATGTTGGTAACTTTGATTCTTCAAGCATTGTCCTTGCAGCTTCAATAAGAGATCTATTTTTCCTTTCAACCACTCCATTTTGTTGTGGAGTTCTTGCTACAGAAAACTCATGCATTATCCCATTTTCTTCACAAAATAATATTATCACATAATTCTTGAACTCAGTTCCATTGTCAATCCTGATTCTTTTTACTTTGAAATCAGGATGATTGTTGACTTGCCTTATGTGATTGATGATGATTTCATTAGCCTCATCTTTAGACGTTAGGAAATATGTCCAAGAGAACTTTAAGAAATCATCTTCAATTACTAGGCAAAATCTTTTCCTTGAGATGGACAACACATTGACTGGTCCAAATAGATCCACGTGTAGCAATTGTAAAGGTTCTTCAATTGTTTAATCAAGCTTCTTTCTGAATGATGCTTTGATCTGCTTCCCTTTTTGGCAGGCATCACCCAGTCCATCCTTAGAAAACTCCACTTGTGGAATGCCTCTAACCAGTTCTTTCTTGACAAGCTCATTCATGGTCTTGAAGTTTAGATGGGATAGCTTCTTGTGCCACAACCAACTTTCATCTTAACTTGCTTTACTGAGAAGGCAAGTAACATATTCTGTATTTGATGAGTTAAAGTCAGCTAGATACACATTTCCTCTTCTCACACCAGTGAGAACCACTTTGTTGCTTCTTTTGTTAGACACAACACAGGTTTCTGAATTGAAGGTTACTGAATTGCCCTTATCACAAAGTTGGCTGATACTCATCAAATTATGCTTGAGACCATCCCCTAGGGCAAACTTCTCAATGATGACATTGTCTTTTGAAATCAAGCCATATCCCACAGTATAACCCTTGCTGTCATCTCCAAAAGTAATACTTGAGCCAGCTCTCTCCTTGAACTCTATGAGCAGGGTAGAATCTCCAGTCATGTGCCTTGAACAACCACTATCTAGGTACCAAAGTTTCTTTTTGTTTCCCTGCACACATCAAAACCAAATCAAGTTGATTTTGGTACCCAAGTTTCCTTGGGTCTTGCCTTATTAGCTTTCTTCTTTTGTTTCTTAGGTTTGATCTCATTTGACTTGGGGATACCTGGTTCATCCTTAGTCATCTGAGTTGGACCTTTGAAACCAGTCATTAAAACAGAATTATCATGCACATTTTGATTAACAGGAAAAGACATGCTATTTGCAAACATGTTATTCCAGTAAGGCATGCTAAATAACATTTGAGGCATATTAAATGCAGCATAATAAGGATTAGGTGTAAATGGCATATTAGCAAATTGTGCATTCATATTCTGAGCAGACGTAGCATTCATAGGCATAGAAGGCATGGCATTCATGTTGGGAAAAGAAGATGTTACAGTTACAGGAGTAGGCACGACAAGTTTGTAATTAACAGATAAATGATTAATACTACCACACTTAACACATATTTTTCTTGGAGCATACTTATCAGGTGTGTAGTTGTTATATTTTTTAATCCCTACTTTCCCATTTCTATTGTTTTTCCTTTTAGTTTCTGTTTTAACCTCAATCTTTTCTAATCTGTCATTCAAGTTCTTGATGGACAGATGACCAACATTCACTTTCTTCTCCTTCTTCACTTGACTTAATTCTCCTGGAATGAAGTTTTTGGAAACTGATCCATATTTTTCATTTAAGTTTGTGGCGCCCTCCAAACCCGGGTCAGAAGTTTGGGGTCCACAACACAAACACATTATATTAACCTGTATAAGAAATATTATTTATAATGACCCTGCTTCATAAATCCATGGATCGCAAAAGGTTAAAGTATGAAAACAAGCCACAATCTTAGCCTTTATTACAATGCACCAAATCCCAACTAATTTAACTTACACTTGATAATAAAATCATTCTTACTATCTGACTATCTCTATACCGCATGAAGCTTCTGCTAGCTCGATTCAACTCAACTGGAACCTTAGCCCGCATTTTGGACTGAGGAACTTCACTATCTTCCATATCCTTTTTAATTGTAGAATACATAAAAAGATTCGCAAGAGTGAGCTAACTAGCTCAGCAAGTCATATTAATGATAACTGAGGTTAAATAATGACCAAGTGAGATAATCCAGATGAATCAAGTTTCTTTTTAACTAATCATTAGAATTGAATATTCATTTTAAGTTTTAAAAAAAAACAAGGTTAGGCTGCTGATCAGTCACGCACTAACCCCGAGCAAGCACACAGCACTGCTCTAATTACTGGATCCAAGGCACACATTGGCCTAACTTGACCATTGGTATGGTCTGACCACGAATCTGGTCCACATATATAAAAATTATCCAATCCTAAAGCAGTTCAATATGATAAACGATATAATTTAATAAAATAAGTTCATAATCAACGATAGTTAAACACTTGAATAAAAGCATAAAGAGGCTTATGGATATCTTAAGGGAATTTTAGGGTATGTATAATAAATGGTTTTCAATTTGTACCAGCATTAGGTATTAGGTCAAACATGATTTTTCATAGTATAGTTCTTTGATGTTATAAAGAATGGTTGCAGTATTAAAGTTTTTGTGTTTTCAAACAATTTTGTTTCAGTGTTTGGTGTTTGGTAGTTATACCTTTGGGGAGTAGTATCATGTTGGTGTGATTTGATATCTAAGGATCAGCAAAGGATGGTTTCCAAAGAATAAGGCTTACGACTCAAGATCAAGAAAGAATCAGGGTTCAAGGTTTAATAGTTTAAAGCACTTGCAGTATAAAACATGAATTATTTTGATAATTAGCGACATGTTACGAAACAGTTCGAAAACATTGGTAATATATCTTGAAGAAAAGTTCAGGAATACTTGCCTTACAAGGCTTTACAACTATCACTGATCAACTCTGAGCCGACTTTGCTGCTCAGGCTCTAACGTCCAACCACTAGATCCCATTGGATTCGACTTCGACACTCAGGTCTTTCTGTTGAAACTCTACTGAGCTCGTCAACTGATCACTAGGTTATTTTTAGTCCATCGTCCACTTTCAGGTGCCCGACTATAACCTACAGGGTCGAAATACCCTATGTTAGACGTCCAGGTATGCTTGACATATCCTCGATACTAATTCTTACCCAACGATATTTAAATCCGACTCGTAACACATACAGTATTGCAATACAGGCATCAGTTAGGGTTCACGTTCTCAAAAATTGATTCGGTGCTCGTTTTCAGAAAATACGTATACTTGTTATCGTATGAAATTAGGGTTATTGGTTTTGGCAAAACGTTCCACTACAATGTACAATTTAGGTTTTATATAAAACTTATGTTTATGTATATACTTATACTCGCTCGACGTCCCGATAATCCCCGGGTACGTTCCCGTATTTTCGTAGTTCGATTTTCCGAAAATCGGGCAGCATTTCCTTTGTTTATCGGACTACCCGTCAAATACAATCGACGTCAAACCAACGACAATCAAGTTCACAACAACGACAATCCAAAAATCCAACCACCAATTAAACCCAACAATTAATCCAACCACAATTCATTCACTAACTTACGTACTTAACTTTAATATTATAAAAAATCAAATTCTCATTTCAAAAATAATTTTACGAATTAATTTATTTATCTTAAAATATTAGGACTCAGAATAAACATCATAGTCCACCGTCAGCTTGACGAGGCTCATCGCCGACGGCGGGGAAATTTTGCGGGTGCCCGATTAAATCCCGGGTTTCCAACGCAAATCTTCACCGATTAAACAATTTCAAACAATTAAAATAAGTATCCAATTTAATCATTACAATTTCATTCGGATTTTTTTCTTTCTTCACAACAATTCGACTAATTCGAATTATAAAATTAGCACATTCACAGTAAAACGGGGCAACAGAACAAAGCTACACAGCAAGACGAACTACACAAAGTAACATAGAACACGCGCAAACCCCCTCCCCTCCTTGTCGGAAAATAACACAGCGGTGAGGAAGCAGTCGAGGCAGTGCAACAATGGAATACAGTGGACAACAATTATACAACACAGGCATATGTACCTATGAGCAGATGCACACAATAGCATCCAAGACAGCCACCAGGCCGGAGCGACGACAACTTTACGGTAATAAGAGGTGATCAGAACAACAAGAACCAACGGCGAGATCGCCGGAGGAAGAGGGAACAACAGCGAACCGAGAGGAACAGAAGAGGGGGAATAATCGAGAAATTAGAGAGACTCCAGGGAATTAAGAGATGAATTGATAAAAAGATGAGAACAATTGGTTTTATCTGATAATTGATGTGTAACCAGCTGCCACGTATCTGCTGCTAACAAAATAAGATGCGTGTCCTGTCCTTCCCGAAAATCCAATTTTCAAATCAAAATTTACAATATAACGAATTAAATTGCCCTTGAAACGAATTCAGAATTTTACGAGAATAGTCTTAAAATTTTCTAAAAATCCCGAAACTAATAAAATACAATTTTCATAATTTTTAAAACATTTTTGAAATACAACTCGTATCCCCATTTTGAAATTAACGAATCGAGCTGTATTTTAAATAAATTCAGAAATTTACGAAAACAGTCTTAAAATGTTACAAATATCCCAAAGTAAATAAAAACGTAAATTTAATAATTTTAAAATAATTTATAAAACACACTTTATACCCGCTTTTTACAAATAACCGAAACAACACGCGGGTGAAATTAATCCCGAAAATTTCCAAAATAATTTTTAAATTCACGGAATATTCCAAACTTAAATAAATATGAGTTTCATAATTTTTTAAAGAATTCTAGAATTAAATATGGATTTTACAAATAAAAGCATTCAGAAAATTATTTAAGGATGAATAATTAATAAAATATTGATTTCTCAATTTTATAAAATCCTATAAATAATTATTGTAATTATAAAATCATAAAAACAATTTAAAAACATTCCCAATATTTATGCAATTAAATTTGCACTAAATCCACTTTTGCAAGTGAAAACAATTCAATACGATTCCATAATTAATTACGCGGACCACCCGGTACACTATAAATCACATATGGATAATAATCAAATAACACATAGCGGTCAAAACCAACACACATATCTTATTTATTTAATAATTTCCATAATTGCACAATTAAATAATTAAAAAGAATACACGAGTCATTATATCCTTCCCCTCTTAAAAAGATTCTGTCCTCAGAATCTGGTCTAGTTACACAAGTGAGGATATTTGTCAAGCATATCTGACTCTAATTTCTAAGTAGACCCTTCTACTTGAGGGTTCAAACGTACTCACAATAGGTATGCACTCATTTCCAAGGATTTGCCTTTGACGATCAAGAATTTGGATTGATCACTATATGCAGAATAACTTGGACAAGAGCCCCATTGGCTCCTGATCAATCACTTAATTCAAACTCAATACTTATTACTTTAACATTGACAAGTAAAATATATTAGGTGTACACACAGGTGTGACGGTCATATCATTTATGAACAACTTTATCTACGTTTATCAATACCTCGAATGGTTCACTAATTTTAGGACTTAGCTTGTCCCTTCTACTCAAACTTATCCAATTTCCTTCAAGACGAAACTTTTACTAACACTTCTAGTCCTATTTCTATACTCATACTTTCTCTCAATATAATTTCGTCTTCTTTCTTTGTCTACTCCGAGCTGCTTCAACTAATAGCACTACGCTCTTGGTGTATCGAATTAACTTAGAATTTAACAACTTCCTTTCTCTCACTTTATCTCAATAAAAAAAATGGGGTCCTACACTTGCGTTCACATGAAGCTTGGTAAAGTAGCATTCCAAAGCTGACATGGATGATAATTAATCATTCCAGTGTTTTCTTAAAAACTTAAACTCTCAATATATCTTACAGTTCCTGAATCACTTTCGTACTTTGAATTTCCGTTTAAGGATGATAGGCGGTGCTCATTTTCAACTTGATTTCCAAACATTTGAACATCTCTTACTCTTTTCCATCAGTTAAGGCTGAAACGTAGTCTCGTATATCCACGTATTATCACCTTTAAGTATTTAAACTTCAGATTCCACTCTTTCCTATTCGTCTATTAACTCCTCGGTGGTCTTAATTACATCCAATCTTCTCTGTCGGCATAATGCATATATTACCCTACAGCTTTGCTTAGGTAGTTGTTCGTGGTTCAATTCAGAATCTTTTGTTAATTTTAGTCAAAATTTCATTCTTGAAGACTCAACGTATAGTTTCCTGAACAGCTGAAGATATTATTAATAAATATAATTCACTTATTTGAGTACTCCTTATTCAACATGTTCCTTAATTCGTTATAGACAACTGATATACTTGTTATTTCACATAATATCACCGGAGCTTGCAATACTCATAACTTATTTTAATCGTAATCTCTGTTATGTCCTCAGGTCAGATCTTAAGTTAATTCTCAATACATAACACACTTCTTGAATTAGGTCTCATAAGTAATCAATTCTTTATAGGGTCTCACTTCTTCTTATTCATTGTTTTGTTATATTCCCGATAATCAGTACATAGTCTCGTAATTTCATTCCTTTTCTCCATAAACATCACTGATAACCTTCACGATTCCTTCTTATAAAACCACTCCCTGGGTCTGCCTTATCTACTAGGCTTCCAATACTTCGCTTTAATTCTATGACATATCAAACACTTCCTAATCCATCTCGAAATTTCCTTCTTATACCTGGTTGTTACTATTTTTCTTTAAATTTCCATATATCTTGACATTTCTTCAATAAATTAAATACTTTATATTGTGAATTTTCTGTGGGATCTCATTTCTTAATTCTCCTACTTGTAGCATCCAGGTGCTGGAAGAAAACCTGGAGATATCATGATCGTTCTCCTGGGCACATAAATTTCCTCTTACTAACTGCTAACATCATGATCCATTATCTTCTCTTGACATCTCCTTATCGTTCCCTTAACAAAATTGACTGAAAGGTCATACTATCCATCCTTGCTCATTTTGGATTATAAACTCTAACTTTCAATTCCAACTTCTAAAATTTCATAAATAATGCTTTTGGTATAGTTTTTATGTTCGTTCTCTCCTTTTTACTTATTGCTTGCCTCTACCTTTGCTTTTCCTCGTGAATACATATTTCAAATACTTATGGCCAATATAGATTTTACACCTTTCTCCATACATATCATGTTTTCCCCAATCTTTTAAAATGAATATTATTTCTACTAGTCCCAATTTATGAGTATGATACTTCTGCTCATGAGGTTTCGGTTGTCTGGATACACATACAATAATTTTATTGTGCCGCATCAACACACATCCTATTCCCTTATGAGAAGTATCATTATCAATTATCAAACCTCCTTGATACTTTTAAACTGATAAAATAGGTGTTGAAACCATTCTTTCATTTAACTTCGTAAAACTTTCTTTACCCTTCTCTACTTCACATAAACTTCTTGCTTCTTCTGGTTAACTTCGTCCAAGATATGGCAACTTCCAAGAAATCGTGCACAAATTTTCAATAGTAACCGGCTTATGATAACACTTCTTACTTTTGTTGGTGTTTCTGGTCTCTTTTCATTTATAGTAATTTTAACTTCTGCTGAATCTCTTTTAATCTTCTCTACATTGACTATTTATGCTAAGAACTATATTTCATACAACTTCTTTCTTCTCCAACTTCCCAGTCATCATTAAATGCATGGTCCTCTATTGACTTTAAGTTTTACGCTACAGCTTATCCAGATATTCCTTAAAGATTTTTGTCCATCGAGTTCAAATATTACGGTATATTAGTTCATCCAAATGACAATACGGGAATAGTACTTAGTTCTGAAAATTATCTTTGATATATCCGTAGGTTTAATCTTTAATTGGTAAAATACCAAATCTTAAATCGATCTTACAAAAGTACTTTGCTTCCTTTGTCTGATCAAACAAACCATTGGGTCAAGGTAACAAATACTTGCTCTAGATAGTAAACTTGTTGAGCTTTCGCTAGTCGACGCATAATCTCATATTTCCATTCTCTTATTAACAATTAATATCGGTGCACCTTATGGGGTACACTAAGTCTAATCGCTCCTTCTTCTAACATTTCTTGCACTTACTTTGCTGATTTCCTTATTTTAACTGGTGCCATTTTGTGGAAGGCCATGGTCACTAGCTTCGTTTCAAGTGTTAAGTCAATCACGAGCTTCATTTTCCTATCTGGAGAAAATCTTGGTAATTCGTCTAGAATATATCTTGAAACTATAAAATCTTCAAATTCTGTTTACTCCTGACTTCTGTCCATAATCACCATGGTGCTCACCTCTTGGTCACCGTAACCTCTTAGCTTAAGTCATCATTAATAAATTTTTTACCTTCTTTCATCTTCTGAACCTCACCACCTTTTCATTTAGCATCCTCAGAATTATCTTTTCATTACGACGGTCTGTCTGGACATCACGCTTTAGTAGTTAATCCATTCCTTAGAATAATATCAAATCCTCTTATCTTTCATGATATCAATTCTTCACAACTTATTGCTAGGAATCTCAATTTCACCATTGGTACTCACTTATTTAGCAATTACACATTCTTGACTTGCTAGTCCTTTAATCACAATCTTATCAATTCAACAGGGTAATTTATTTTATCAACAAAACCTTGAGAGATAAACAACTAAGTTTCTCCCACATCTTTTAATACTTTAACACATAAGGTATTCACCCTGATCATCCATATCATCACGTCCGTATTCTGAATAACATATTTCACAGAAAAATCGCATATTCTCGTTCTCGAAAACATATTCCTTATTAGGGTAGATTCCCTCGATTCTTAGTGCATCCCTGACTGGTTAGTGATTTGCAATTCCCGTCATATGCCCTTGTTTGTTTCCCATGCGTGAGAGGTAGATGGAACTTTGCCCGCTTGGTCCATAATACATTAATTCCTGTTTGAAAAACTCTTGCAAAGAACGACAGTACAACGAAGCAACTAGAAGGATTCATAATTTAACAAAAATTAGAATTGAAAAGAAAGAAAAAGTAAGGATTTGAATATGAATGAGACAACCACATTGGTACTTAAGATGGCCAGTCTTTCATACCATGTAGCATACAACACATGATTAGGTGGCGTCCCACCCGACCCTTCGTCATTCTGACAAAGTGTCTCATCATAACACTGTTTGCCCCAATCAGAAAGCAAAAGTTGCGGAGAATAATTAAATTTGAAAGGAATGCAATATCCCCCTTTTTGATATCATTATAAAGAGTTTATTTAAGAAAAGAAGTTCATACTTATTTAGGAATCAAAAAGGAATTTACGATGTAATATTGAAAACAAGAACGATACCATTGGTCACCATTCACATTTCATTTGTATTCATCTTTCAAGCTTGATCGATCATATCCCAATTGCTTCATATAACAACTTTAGAAGATACACTGAAATGCCTTCGCAAATTAAGCCTTATGATAGATTCCTACTTGTCACGTCTTGCGTCTTTAACATCGCACCTACACGTATACTACTTTAACAATTTGATCATAATGGCGTTCCTACCTGATAACTTCGAGATTCCTCTTTTAGTTTAGAATCACCACGTACCATTCGACATAACGATTCTTTTGTTAATAATACTCTTCTTTTAGAGAGGTCTAGAAATCTTTCCAATCTTCTTCGATCACGCTCCGGCATTTGTTAAATCAATGAATTCTTCGAACTCTGATAGTCCTAGTAATTGAATATATAGTTACTCCGTACGCTGATTCTGCTGTAAATTTTTATCAAACAATACTTGCACTTTACTGTTAGGAATAATCAACTTCTTTATAATCATAGGTTACTTCATTCTCGAAATTAGCAATACTAAGTCTGAAACAGCATGCTTCCAGGTAATTCGGGCTTTCTAACTAACAAGAAACTCAAGTAGTAACTTGACAACCAATGTTTAAAAATCATTTTATTCAAAAAGGCTTTTAAAAATTTATAAAGGAAAATCTTTTTTGAAAATTTGTTTAAAAAGTTTGGAAAATCACAAACCTGGTTGTCCTTACTATATGAGTTGGTTGTTGTCCTTCCGACCTATAACAAGGTACCATATTAAAGAAACAATTACATAAAAGTTCGTTCACTCCAATCTACCTTTTATCCTTTATCATGTCCATTTGCCTTCCTTAATCGACGAAAACTTCAATTGTCGTTGCATGTTATCTTATTCGTAGCTTCACATCAAAGCTTCCATACTGGTAATACTCCCGACATTACCGTTGCAGTAGTTAAATAAAACATGTTATCCAATAGTCAACAAGTCTATTTCATAGAACAAAGTTTGATCGTATCACATCACATTACTACTTTACATATCGCATTTATCATAGCACCATCATTTAATTCCACCAAAAATTCCAGATTTATACTTTTCTCTCTTACTCTTTCGAAATTCATCTAGTTCATCCCATAATTATTCACGGGTGGCTTAATCACTAAGGGCTTCTTTTAACCCGATAACAGCTATCCTCTAAAACACTTAAATCTCCTCTCTAAACTTCGTCTCACCTTTATTTATACTCAAGCGCTCATCATTTACTGTATCTCTCGAATCCATCCTCGTAGGTACAATCACTTCATAGGACAAGTTCTAAACTGGGGGTATAGAACAGGATGTAGGGTAAACTAAAGAGATACGCTCACAGCCAAATGTCCAGTAAAACAAGAATAAACAAATGGAAGTTTTTTTTTAAATAGGTAGTCTCATATCAAGAGGCGGAAAAATTAGCGTAGAATAGCTTAAAGAAGTGCAACCATTATAACAGAAGGTAGTACCATGAATGCTGGTGGAGAAGCAAGGTGCAAGTCCAATCTGAAAGAAGATGACGATCCTTAAACGAGAAGCTCCAAACGATCAGATGGTATAGAGAGATCAGGATCTGCCATTGCCGTTTTCTGAAAATCACACCGCAAGCTAAGAATCCCGAATCGCAACATGAACCGTGCCGGTGACCTACTATGTAGTCGCACTCATCCTTACGACGTCTTAGCTTTCTATTTCCTAATCCTTATCCTAACCCTCTACCCAATCCCGACAATCTAGGCTTGTTTCAGTGACTTATAACCTGTAGCTCTGATACCAACCTGTGGCGCCCTCCAAACCCGGGTCAGAAGTTTGGGGTCCACAACACAAACACATTATATTAACCTGTATAAAAAATAATATTTATAATGACCCTGCTTCATAAAACCACGGATCGCAACAGGTTAAAGTATGAAAACAAGCCACAATCTTAGCCTTTATTACAATGCACCAAATCCTAACTAATTTAACTTACACTTGATAATAAAATCATTCTTACTATCTGACTATCTCTATACCGCATGAAGCTTCTGCTAGCTCGATTCAACACAACTGGAACCTTGGCCCGCACTTTGGACTGAGGAACTTCACTATCTTCCATATCCTTTTTAACTGTAGAATACATAAAAAGATTCGCAAGAGTGAGCTAACTAGCTCAGCAAGTCATAATAATGATAACTGAGGTTAAATAATGACCAAGTGAGATAATCCAGATGAATCAAGTTTCTTTTTAACTAATCATTAGAATTGGATATTCATTTTAAGTTTAAAAAAAAACAAGGTTAGGCTGCTGATCAGTCACGCACTAACCCCGAGCAAGCACACAGTACTGCTCTAATTACTGGATCCAAGGCACACATTGGCCTAACTTGATCATTGGTATGGTCTGACCACGAATCTGGTCCACATATATAAAAATTATCCAATCCTAAAGCAGTTCAATATGATAAATGATATAATTTAATAAAACAAGTTCATAATCAACGATAGTTAAACACTTGAATAAAAGCATAAGGAGGCTTATGGATATCTTAAGGGAATTTTAGGGTATGTATAAGAAATGGTTTTCAATTTGTACCAGCATCAGGTATTAGGTCAGAAATGATTTTTCATAGTATAGTTCTTTGATGTTATAAAGAATGGTTGCAGTATAAAAGTTTCTGTGTTTTTAAACAATTTTGTTTCAGTGTTTGGTGTTTGGTAGTTATACCTTTTGGGAGTAGTATCATGTTGGTGTGATTTGATATCTGAGGATCAGCAAAGGATGGTTTCCAAAGAATAAGGCTTACGACTCAAGATCAAGAAAGAATCAGGGTTCAAGGTTTAATAGTTTAAAGCACTTGCAGTATAAAACAGGAATTATTTTGATAATTAGCGACATTTTACGAAACAGTTCGAAAACATTGGTAATATATCTTGAAGAAAAGTTCAGGAATACTTGCCTTACAAGGCTTTACAACTATCACTGATCAACTCTGAGCCGACTTTGCTTCTCAGGCTCTAACGTCCAACCACTAGATCCCATTGGATTCGACTTCGACACTCAGGTCTTTCTGTTGAAACTCTACTGAGCTCGTCGACTGATCACTAGGTTATTTTTAGTCCATCGTCCACTTTCAGGTGCCCGACTATAACCTACAGGGTCGAAATACCCTATGTTAGAAGTCCAGGTATGCTTGACATATCCTCGATACTAATTCTTACCCAACGATATTTAAATCCGACTCGTAACACATACAGTATTGCAATACAGGCATCAGTTAGGGTTCACGTTCTCGAAAATCGATTCGGTGTTCGTTTTCAGAAAATACGTATACTTGTTATCGTATGAAATTAGGGTTATTGGTTTTGGCAAAACGTTCCACTATAATGTATAATTTAGGTTTTATATAAAACTTATGTTTATGTATATACTTATACTTGCTCGACGTCCCGATAATCCCCGGGTACGTTCCCGTATTTTCGTAGTTCGATTTTCCGAATATCGAGCAGCGTTTCCTTTGTTTATTGGACTACCCGTCGAATACAATCGACGTCAAACCAACGACAATCAAGTTCACAACAACCACAATCCAAAAATCCAACCACCAATTAAACCCAACAATCAATCCAACCACAATTCATTCACTAACTTACGTACTTAACTTTAATATTATAAAAAATCAAATTCTCGTTTCAAAAATAATTTTACGAATTAATTTATTTATCTTAAAATATTAGGACTCAGAATAAACATCATAGTCCACCGTCGGCTCGCCGAGGCTCATCGCCGACGGCGGCGAAATTTTGCGGGTGCCCGATTAAATCCCGGGTTTCCAACGCAAATCTTCACCGATTAAACAATTTCAAACAATTAAAATAAGTATCCAATTTAATCATTACAATTTCATTCGGATTTTTTCTTTCTTCACAATAATTCGACTAATTCGAATTATGAAATTAGCACATTCACAGTAAAACGGGGCAACAGAACAAAGCTACACAGCAAGACGAACTACACAAAGTAACATAGAACACGCGCAGACCCCCTCCTCTCCTTGCCGGAAAATAACACAGCGGTGAGGAAGCAGTCGAGGCAGCGCAACAATGGAATACAGTGGACAACAATTATACACCACATACATATGTACCTATGAGCACATGCACACAATAGCATCCCAAGACAGCCACCAGGCCGGAGCGACGGCAACTTTTCGGTAATAAGAGGTCGTCAGAATAACAAGAACCAACGGCGAGATCGCCGGAGGAAGAGGGAACAACAGCGAACCGAGAGGAACAGAAGAGGGGGAATAATCGAGAAATTAGAGAGACTCCAGGGAATTGAGAGATGAATTGATAAAAAGATGAGAACAATTGGTTTTATCTAATAATTGATGTGTAACCAGCTGCCACGTATCTGCTGCTAACAAAATAAGACGCGTGTCCTGTCCTTCCCGAAAATCCGATTTTTAATTCGAAATTTACAATATAACGAATTAAATTGCCCTTGAAACGAATTCAAAATTTTACGAGAATAGTCTTAAAATTTTCTAAAAATCCCGAAACTAATAAAATACAATTTTCATAATTTTTAAAACATTTTTGAAATGCAACTCGTATCCCCATTTCGAAATTAACGAATCGAGCTGTATTTTAAATAAATTCAGAAATTTACGAAAATAGTCTTAAAATGTTACAAATATCCCAAAGTAATAAAAACGTAAATTTCATAATTTTAAAATAATTTCTAAAACACACTTTATACCCGCTTTTAACAAATAACCGAAATAACGCGCGGGTGAAATTAATCCCGAAAATTTCCAAAATAATTTTTAAATTCTCGAAATATTCCAAACTTAAATAAATATGAGTTTCATAATTTTTTAAAGAATTCTAGAATTAAATATGGATTTTACAAATAAAAGCATTCAGAAAATTATTTAAGGATGAATAATTAATAAAATATTGATTTCTCAATTTTATAAAATCCTATAAATAATTATTGTAATTATAAAATCATAAAAACAATTTAAAAACATTCCCAATATTTATGCAATTAAATTTGCACTAAATCCACTTTTGCAAGTGAAAACAATTCAATACGATTCCATAATTAATTGCGCGGACCACCCGGTACACTATAAATCACATATGGATAATAATCAAACAACACATCGCGGTCAAAACCAACACACATATCTTATTTATTTAATAATTTCCATAATTGCATAATTAAATAATTAAAAAGAATACACGAGTCGTTATAAAGTTGGCAAGTTTGGCTTTACTTATAGGTTTGCTCACAACCGACGGATGGGGATTTATGTCACTTGACGGATAATCCTTTTGATTATCCGATGGATGACTCTCATCATCCTTCGAGTCTACATCTGTTAGCAATTCTTCAACCAAATTGGATTCCAGCTTTTCCTTACTCTTTTTCCAGGCTGCATCACAAAAGGACTCAATACCTTAAACTTTAGTGATTTGAGCATGAACATCTCTAGAAGATTTCCATGCCTTAATCACCTCTTGTTCTCGTTCAAGTTGCTTTTTCAAAATATCTTCTTTCTTCAAGGACTCAGTTAATTCATCCTTAGCATTCTTACACTCAATTCTCAATTTCTCAAATTCAATAAACTGAGATTCTAGCACATTATTCCTCTCACTTAAAAACAAATTGTTTTATTTGATTTTAGCATTTTTCTTAGTGAGGGACTTAAGTGTAACACACAAATGATATAATTCTGTAGACATGTCATTAATGACATCATTACACTCAGCTTTAGATAAATGTGCTAGGTTAGTGGTGATTACATGATTACTTGAAGAACTTGTTTCTGTTTCATCAGACTTGGCCATAAGGGCTATATTGACATAGTTGACATCTTCATCTTCATCCAGACCATCAGCTGCCCAATCATTTTCTTGTGTAATGAAATCCCTTTCCTTTTTCTTGAGCAACTCAAAATACTTCTGTTTATAATTAACAGGCTCAAACTTCTTTTTACTGGAATCTGACTTTCTACACTCACTGGCAAAATGCCCTGCCAAGCCACATTTGAAACACTTGAATTTGGATTTATCCACCATGTTTCTATTTGGCTTGGCTGCTCCAAAGTTCTTTTTGAACTTGAGCTAGCCAAATCTTCTGGAAAGAAAAGCTAAATGCTCATCTATATCATCCATGTCATCTTGGCTCAAATTGTCTTCATTTTTAGCTACCAGCCCCTTACCCTTTTTTTTACAGACCCTTGAAGTAGACTCAACAGCTTCTACCTTCACATCCTTCTCCTTTTCCAACTCAACAACCAGTGCTATTGACCCTCCTTTCTTCCTTCCTTTCTCCACCCTCTCATCTTGCTCTATTTCAAGATCATAAGTTTTCAGGATGCCATACAGTCTTTCCAAGGTAAACTCCTTATAATCCTGAGAATTTCTTAGTGAGACTGTCATTGGTTTCCACTTCTTTGGAAGAGATCTAAGGAACTTGAAATTGGAGTCTTTTGCCTGATAGACTCTTCCATGCAACTTCAGAGCATTTAGTAGTTTTTGAAATCTACTAAAAATGTCAGTGAGAGACTCACTATCTTCAAAATGGAAGTGCTCATATTGCTGAATTAGCAGCTGCATATTATTCTCCCTTACTTGCTCAATACCATCACAGATAATATAGATTATGCCCCAAACCTCCTTGGCTGTTTTGCAGTTAATGATGTTATCAAACATATCACCATCAATTCCATTGAATAATATATTCATGGCCTTCTAGTCTTTCCTGACTTGCACAATATCAGGATCTGGCCATTCATGCCTAGGCTTGGGAACAGATGGTTCATTGCCTGTTGCAGCTCTCATTGGAACATGAGGACCTCTCTCTATGCAATCCACATAGGCCTCATCTTGAGAAAGAAGATGTAGGTGCATTGTTACGACCGACATTTTATGTAATATTATTTGTGGATTGGTATAATATTAAACTCAAATGAAAATATATTCAATAATTGTACGCTAGTGTGAGTGAAAGTTTGTGCATTATAAATTTACTTTGTGTAGTATATGATTTTTCAAAGTAAGAGTTTATTTAATTTCTTTATTTTTGATTTATAAGGAATATTCTAAGCTTTGGAAAAATTTTCTTTTAAAAGGTATTTTGTTCACAAATTTTGAAAATGATTTTATAAAGTCTCTAAAAATCCAAGTTATTTTATGATATAAATTTTATAATTTTTGAACTTGTATTTTATTTTATAAAAATAAATCATTATAAATTTTAGTTGTCATATTTATCAAATTACATAAGAGACCATGCATGCAAATCACCCTTCTATTCTCTCAAAGGGCAAACAAGACTTTTCCAACCCCACTAACTCATTTGATTATTACCAAATTACTACCTTAGCCTTGCATGCAAAATGGCCTAACTTTAACCAGAGACATTTTTGTAAGTTCTCACTTCCACTCATCATTTGTAAACTAAATAGCATAAAACAAAGAAATCAAAGTGGCAGAAGTCATTCTCATTCCACACTCCAACACCCCACAAATTTTCTCTCCTCCCCCTCCCACATTGCTCTCGGCCGAAGGCCAATTCCCCACCCCCTTCCATTTTTCAATTCATTCTTCATCTTCCCAAGTGTAAATCTTTTACCTACATTCATCTTATATACTTTCCAAGTGTTTTACCTACATGCATGTGTAGTTCTTATGTGATCTCCAAAGAGAAACTCTTGATTCTTGTGAATTCAAGAGCTCTCTATGAGATATATTATGTATATGTGCTAACTAAGTGTTTTATGGAGATATCATGCTTTAAAATCCTTTACATGCTACTGAAATTTCATTATATATTTATGTTTAGCCATGCATGTTAGTTTTAAGATATTAAAATGATGATCAACCATGTTTTGCATGCTACTCTTTTCGAAATCATGTAGTTATGTTTAAAAATCTATAAATTCGAAATATGTGTGCTTAAAATAGATTGTTTTCATGATAAATTTCTTATTAATACTTAAAAGAAGTTATATTTCATGATTATTAAGGATGAATATTAGGTGCAAGTCGATTTTGCAAGCATTTACAACTTTATGCCTAGCCGAAATCTTGTTATGTGCTTTCCATGAGTTGCATGTTATATATTTAGTTGCATGTTGTTGTTTTTGGGCATGGATGATCTCACCCAAGTTTATTTTGAGAATAAGGGAGTTAGTTCAGTAGATTACCATGTATAAGTCTTGGTTTAAGTATTGAGTTGTTGTTAGTTGAGTTTGTCAAGTCAAAACCTTGGAAAATGAGAGTTATAGTTTCTGCAGAAAAATCAGTATAGCACCCTGAGGTTTAGAGTGAGTTTTGACCATGTCATTGGTGTGCACTTTGAGGCCCAAGCTACCAGAAGTTAGTATTGGGAGTATATAATAGGTTTTAGGAGTTGGTTGGAGGTTTGCATGTCATTTGGTTAGGTGCACAAGTAGAATCACAAAATCTGTCCAGCAGGGGACAGTTTTGTTGCAACTTAGAAATAGGGAGATTTGACCATGTCATGGGTAGGCCCTCATTAGGCCCAATTGGGCCTTAGTTAGAGGGTATGTCAGAGAATTTTTTCCAACCATAGTTCATAGGATATGAGCTAGAACCATGTGTCACAAGTTAATTCAAGTCAGGGCATTTTCTGCCCAGAAAAACAGGGGAACCTTGGACTTTTAGCTTAGGCCCAAGAAGGCCCAAGCCAGACCCTTGAGCCACATCAAGTTTGTGAGATGCCCTTAGGTCAGGAGAGTCTTGTGTAAAAGTTTTGAAGGAAAACTTGTAGTTTAAGAGTGTCTAATGTACTCAAGAAACCATAGTTGTCATTCTGAAATTTGCACCAGTGAGCACTATCACTTATCACATCGTTTTAGAACACTTAGAAGTGAGTATTAGGTCGACCACCATAGTTGTAAGATAGTATAAGGTCAGTAGAGAAAAAGGCACAAGTGAGGGTCAATAGGTTTTGGATAATTTAGGAAAGGCACATCGAGTTAGGAAGCCAAAATTAGAAGACCTTGTCTAGTTTAGCGACCAAGTGACTTAAGTTGTGAGTCGAGATCATCCAAGCCTAGTGTTGCATTATGACATATATGGTGTTATTTGGTGTTAATATATGATATGTGAATATGTGGCTATGTGTGTGCAATTATAATTTAAAGGAGAATATAAATTAATTGCATATAGGCCTAAGTGCCATCCGTGTTTAATTTCGAGTTGTAAATAGGTTAAGTTGGTGAGAATATATTATAATGAGGATTATTATTATTTATGTAGGATCTCAAGACGAGGGAAAACTTGCCATGAAAGTCGAGTGAAGCTCCAGTTGCTCTTACCAGTCAGACCAGACCAGCCTATCTCAAGGCAAGTGATTCAACTTGACCTTCGTATTTACTACAAATAGTTCTTATATATTGATGCAATTATCCTGAGTCATTTTGATATATTTAAATCAAGCGTATCTTTTGTTTATCTTTGAGTTACATAGAGATGCCATGAACCCTCGAGTACGTATTGCAAGTAGTTCAAAAGTCTTTCATGATAGTTTAATGCCATGATAAAATGAAGAGTTGATATATTACTTGATTGATCCTCTTGATTAACATGTTGATGTTTCCTATGTATTGATATCTCATCCTGATACTTGAATCCCTATAGAACCTTACTTTGAACCCTGCAAGTCAGAAACTTATCAACATGAACCCTCATTGATTGATACCCTCTTTCTTATCCTAAAGCTTGACAATTCTGATATGTCCTGAGTTAAAGATCATTCTTCATACCTTAACACCCTTAGTATTCATGAAGCTTACCTTCTTGATGATCCAGCACTTGAACCTTGATGAGAAACCATTGCTTTGAGCCCAAATTGGCATTACCCTTCATATTATCCATTAGCCTCACTAAATCCTCTTGTCCAATCATTGATATATGAAAACCATTCAATTACTTGAATAGAGAATATTTTTGTGAACGATGGCTCTGATATTCAGTACCTTGTTTCCCGTGTTTCGAGTTGATCTATAATCCCTTGATAAAAATGTTTACAGTCAAAAGAGATTTTGTCATAAATCGGCATCAGTTTTTAAAATGATTAAAATATGGATTTCTCAGTCCCAAAGGGGGATAAATGTTTTCTTTGAATGGTGGATCTGGACTGAGACGCGAGTCCTTTCCACACTTATATTAGGCTTAAAAGTTGCCTAGGAATTCCCATTAATGTTTTAGAACCCAGCGAGGTTCGGGATTACTTCGCGGCTGATCACCGGCTGTAATCCGTAGCGTCATAAAATGCTTTTGATTAAGACATGATTTTAAAATTGTTTTGATGCAAGCAAAATGATGCCATCTCACATAGTTTTTATCTCTCGTTACCTTTGGTTATGACTTTCCATTGTCATTCTTAAAAGTATATCTCAATTTATGTTTTGTGTCGTACTGTTAGCACTTGTTGAGCATTTGGCTCACTTCTTACTTTACCCTGATATTACAGCTAGCAGCTATAGTTAGATTCAAGCAGACTGCCCGTAAGACTTGTGATGCTGATGCTTATGTTCGAGCGCAGGTAGAATAAGTAATAATAGTTGTGTGAGGACTCGGTATTTGTAATCAGATGTAATAGTTGGTAGTGTTGGGCTGTTCCAAACCCTAAACTGTAAGATCTTGGAGTTGGTTGTGTATTCTTCATTTAAAATATTATAATAGCTATATTTATTTTGCTATTTAAGTTGGGGGTGTGACAGGTTTTGGTATCAGAGCTACGGTTTAGAGTCCCTGGACAGCCCAAATAGGTTATAGGATTTGTGTGTAGGTTATAGATATTATGTGAGAGAGTAGGTTAAGTAAATTATTATTAATACTCCTCTTACTGGTTGTCAGCAAAGGGTGCATTCCTCGTCATCCTCTGGGTCGGACGACACTATTGCTTTCTCCGTGTATGCTGAGTTGAGGCGCGAGTTCGACATGCTTCAGGGCAAGTACGACCGACTGATAGACCGACTGAAGAACGTGTATCTGGACAGCCGAAACTACGAAGGGAAGCCCAAGGAGCAGATGACTGCGAGACTTGAGACCTTGGTTCAGTACGTCAACACTAAGCTTGAGGAGATGCCAGCGCACCGGGACCGTACCAGCCAGTATGTCATTCAGATGGTGGCGGATGAGCTCCAGAGCATTGTGAAGACGCTTCGAGAGGAAAAGACTACCAAGCCCCGTTCAGATGGAGTGGAGCCTTAGTTCTTTCCATTTACCTTTCATGTTGTTGTACTATCAGACTCTATGGAATTCCCAGTTGTTTCCGTTTTTCCTTTAAATAAGCCTGTTATTCCTAGAAACAGACTATGTCCCAATCCTATGTACTGTGACCTTTAAAATTTCAATAATTATGTGCTATTGTTCCATTTGCTCTCAACTGTTATTTTATGTTTTTATCATCATATCTGCTTAATTTGGAAACTTGACCCCATATGAAAATGAGAATGCCATGCGATACCCTCGAATCATTTTATCATTCATATATGTTTTGACACAACTCTTATTTCAGGATCATGCCTCCCAAAAAGAAGAACCCAACAACCACCTTCACCACAGACCCAAATATTTTTCGACTACTGGAAACCTTGCAACAGCAAACCAATGCTATAGCTCAATAACAACTAACTCTTCAACAACGAATTGAAAACCAAGATAACCGTGAGCCACACCAACCACCTGAACCACCAGTACCACCTAGACAAATTGTCACTTTCAAGGCTTTTCAGAATGTGAATCCACCTGTATTTCATGATACCACTGATCCAGTGATAGCTAACACATGGATCAAGGAGATGGAAAGGGCTTTTGAGTTGGTACAGTTAGGAGACGATCAGAAGATGCCGTATGCTACATACTTCTTGAAGGGAGAAGTTATCTATTGGTGGGAATCAGTAAAGGCTATGGAAGTCACTCAGTAGGTTTCTTGGGAGAGATTTAAAAAGTTATTTCTGGACAAGTATTACCCTAAGTACATGCAGAATCAGATGGAGCTAAAATTTCTTGAGTTGAAGCTAGGGAACATGACTGTATTGGAGTATGAGAAGAAGTTCACTGAGTTGTCAAGGTTTGTGACAAAGTATACCAGCACTGAGGAGGAAAAAGCAAAGAAATTTCAGCAAGGATTGGAGCCTTGGATCAGAGATAGGGTGGCTATGTTTGAGCTTAAAACTTATGTGGGAGTAGTACAGAAAGCTGCTCTGATTGAGAATAATGGGATGCAGTCAAGGAAAGAGAGGGATAACAAGAAGAGGAAGGTTCCATTTTATGGAGAAAAGTCTGAAGCTGGAAGTTCGCAAGATCAGAATGTAAAGAGGATTGGTTTTCAGAAGGGCGGAAATTTTCAAAAGAAGGGAAATTTGGGCAAAAGGCAAGAATCAAAAGGAAAGAACCAGGCAAGCCAAGGGCAAGTTGGAGAAAATAGGTTCCAGAGACCGGAATGCAAGCACTATAGAAGAAGGCACCCTGGAGTATGCAATAAGCTGAGCATGACCTGTTATAGGTGCAATCAGAAGGGACATTTGGCAAATGAGTGCAAGATGCCGAAGCCAGGAGTTACGTGCTACAAGTGTGGGAAGACTGGACACATGGCTAGGGAGTGTAAGGCAACAGGACCAGTCAAAGCTCTGATGAACGTGGCAAGTACCAGTGCAAGCATGCCAGCTGAGGTATTGGCATTACCTCCACCACCCGCACCAACCCCGCAAGCAACAGCAAGGACATTTGATCTAAAGATGAAAGATGCTGTTCAGAATTCTGAGATGATAGCAGGTACACTTTTACTCAATAATGTCAAAGCTAAAGTATTGATTGATTCGGGAGCAATAAGATCTTTCATATCAGAATCTTTTGTTGGTAAGCTCCAATGTGATAAAATGGTTATGAGTGAGGTAGTAAATGTGGTAATTGCAAACCAAGAGAAGATTCCTGTGAATCAATTTTGTCCAAAGTGTGAGATCGATATTTCGGGATATAAGTTTTTAGCCGACTTGATACTCTTCAAGTTGGGAGAGTTTGACATAATTTTAGGAATGGATTGGTTAGGAGAGAATAGCGCTCAGATTAATTATAAGACCAAGAGAGTGTATTTAAAGACGAAGAGTGGAGAGACGGTAGTATTTAAGGGGCAGAGGCAAGAGCAACTATTTCTTACAATCGTTCAGGCTAAGAAGTTGCTTAGAAAAGGTTGTGAGTCGTTCCTAGCATATGTAGTGGATTCAGAGAGAGGCAGCCTCAGCATGGAAGATATTCCTGTAGTTAGTGAGTTTCCCGATGTCTTTCCCGACGAACTACCAGGCTTACTACCAGATCGACAAATTGAGTTTGAGATCAACCATGCTCCAGGCACGGAACCAGTTTCAAAGGCCCCATATAGGATGGCACCAGCAGAAATGAAAGAGTTGGCGAGCCAGCTACAAGAATTATTGGATAAAGGAGTGATACGACCAAGTACATCGCCATGGGGAGCACCTGTTCTGTTTGTAAAGAAGAAAGATGGGAGTATGCGTCTATGCATAGATTACCGGGAGTTGAATAAGGTGACGATCAAGAACCGCTACCCGCTACCAAGGATAGATGACCTTTTTGATCAGTTGAAGGGAGAAAAATGCTTTTCGAAGATTGATTTGAGATCGGGATACCATCAATTAAAGATCAAAGAAGATGATATTCCTAAGACCGCATTCAGGACCAGATATGGGCATTATGAATTCCTAGTAATGCCGTTTGGATTGACCAACGCTCCAGCCGCATTTATGGGTCTGATGAATCGGGTATTTAAGAAGTATTTGGACAAATTTGTCGTGGTATTCATTGATGACATCCTTATATATTCTAAGTCGGAAGAAGAACATAAGCAGCACCTCTGGATAGCCTTGGAGATACTCCGACAAGAGAAGTTGTATGCCAAGTTCACCAAATGTGAGTTTTGGTTAAAGGAAGTTCAATTTTTGGGGCATGTTATTGGAAATGAGGGAGTTGAAGTGGATCCGGAAAAGATTGAGGCAGTTATGAGTTGGGAGAGGCCAAAGACTCCTACGGAAGTGCTAAGTTTTCTAAGATTGGCCGGATACTATAGAAGATTCGTCAAGGATTTCTCGAAGATTGCCACGCCATTGACCAAGTTAACCAGAAAGAATCAAAAGTTTGAATGGAGTGCAGAATGTGAAGATAGCTTTCAAGAGTTAAAGCAGAAGTTGGTAACAGCTCCGGTGTTGGTACTTCCAGATGATCAAGGGAATTTTGTAATATTCAGCGACGCTTCACATAAGGGTTTGGGTTGTGTGTTGATGCAACACAGTAAAGTGATCGCATATGCGTCAAGACAGTTGAAGCCGCATGAGTTAAAGTACCCGATGCATGACTTGGAACTAGCCGCCATAGTGTTCGCACTCAAGATCTGGAGACATTACCTTTATGGAGAGAAGTGTGAAATCTACACGGATCACAAGAGTTTAAAGTACATTTTTACTCAGAAAGAGCTCAATATGAGGTAGAGGAGATGGCTGGAACTGATCAAGGACTATGACTGCTCGATAAATTACCATCCTGGAAAGGCGAACGTAGTGGCCGATGCTCTGAGTAGGAAGGAGAGATTGAACATGATGATAACATCAAAAGAGTTATCTAAAGAAATCGAAAAATTGGAATTGGAACTTTGTGCTTGTGGAAAAGTCCAAGAAGTTTGTCGTGCAATGACCTTTCAGCCAACACTAGTGGAAAAGATAAAGAAGTGTCAAGAAGAAGTAATGGAAAAAGAGAAGAAACAGTTATTTGGAGAGGAGATTGATACTCAAAGGGATGAACAAGGGATACTAAGGTTTTCATCCAGAATATGGATTCCCCATGTACCTGAATTAAAGAATGAGATCCTCCATGAAGCCTATAATTCGAAATTTTCAATCCACCCGGGAAGCACCAAGATGTATCCAGACTTAAAGAAGAACTTTTGGTGGCCAAATATGAAGCGAGACGTGGCAGAATGGGTTGCGAAGTGCTATACTTGTCAGAAAGTAAAGGCAGAACATCAACGACCAAGTGGATTAATTCAGCCCCTGAAGATTCCAGAATGGAAATGGGAAAATATCGCTATGGACTTTATAGTAGGACTACCGCGAACGAAATCCGGACATGACGCAATATGGATTATAGTTGATCGTCTTACGAAGTCGGCGCATTTCCTTCCAATAAATGAGAAGTCGTCATTGGACAAGTTGGTTCATTTGTATGTGCGCGAAATCGTACTAAGGCATGGAGTACCCGTATCAATAGTTTCAGACAGAGATCCCCGATTTAACTCGAGATTCTGGAAGCAATTTCAGGAATGTCTTGGCACAAAGTTGAATATGAGCACGGCGTACCACCCGCAGACTGATGGCCAGAGTGAAAGGACAATTCAAACAATTGAAGATATGTTGCGCAGTTGTGCAATCGATTTTACAGGAAGTTGGGATGACCATTTGCCGTTGATTGAATTCTCTTACAACAACAGCTATCATTCCAGTATCGGCATGCCACCATACGAAGCTTTGTACGGGCGAAAATGTAGATCACCAACAAGTTGGGATGAAGTAGGAGAAGGAAGAATTCTCGGCTCAGATTTGGTACAACAGTTGCATGATTCGGTCAAGTTAATTCAGAAAAGGTTGCTTGCTGCTCAAGATAGACAGAGGAAGTATGCGGATCCAGCGCGTAAGGACGTTCAATTCCAAATTGGCGAAGCTGTGTTGCTGAAAGTGTCACCTAGAAAAGGGTTGATAAGATTTGGCAAGAAAGGGAAGTTAGCACCTAGGTACATAGGTCCTTTTGAGATTTTGAGTCAAGTGGGAAAGGTGGCCTACGAGTTGGCCTTACCACCTCAGTATCGGCATGTGCATAATGTGTTCCATGTATCGTTGCTTAAGAAGTACAATCCTGACGCTAGCCATGTGATAGAATATGAACCTGTAGAAATTCAGGAGGACCTGTCATTTGTGGAGCAACCGGTTAAAATACTCGACTGGAAAGTAAAGAGTCTTAGAAATAAGTCAGTAAAGTTAGTAAAAGTACTTTGGAGGAACCCTAAGGTCGAAGAGTCGACTTGGGAGTTAGAGTCTGATATGCGTTCCCGGCATCCTCATCTTTTCTCTTAGATTCTGGGGACAGAATCCCTTAAGGGGGAGAGGATGTTACGATCGATATTTTATGTAATATTATTTGTGGATTGGTATAATATTAAAGTCAAATGAAAATATATTCAATGATTGTACGCTAGTGTGAGTGAAAGTTTCTGCATTATAAATTTGCTTTGTGTAGTATATGATTTTTCAAAGCAAGAGTTTATTTAATTTCTTTATTTTTGATTTATAAGGAATATTCTAAGCTTTGGAATTTTTTTTTTTAAAAGGTATTTTGTTCACAAATTTTGAAAATGATTTTATAAAGTCTCTAAAAATCCAAGTTATTTTATGATATAAATTTTATAATTTTTGAACTTGTATATTATTTTATAAAAATAAATCATTATAAATTTTAGTTGTCATATTTATCAAATTATATAAGAGACCATGCATGCAAATCACCCTTCTATTCTCTCAAAGGGCAAACAAGAATTTTCCAACCCCACTAACTCATTTGATTATTACCAAATTACTACCTTAGCCTTGCATGCAAAATGGCCTAACTTTAACCAAGGGACATTTTTGTAAGTTCTCACTTCCACTCATCATTTGTAAACTAAATAGCATAAAACAAAGAAATCAAAGTGGGAGAAGTCATTCTCATTCCACACTCCAACACCCCACAAATTTTCTCTCCTCCCCCTCCCACATTGCTCTCGGCCGAAGGCCAATTCCCCACCCCCTTCCATTTTTCAATTCATTCTTCATCTTCCCAAGTGTAAATATTTTACCTACATTCATCTTATATACTTTCCAAGTGTTTTGTGACTTGGAAGTTGAAGTTCCATGGATGCATGTGTAGTTCTTATGTGATCTCCAAAGAGAAACTCTTAATTCTTGTGAATTCAAGAGCTCTCTATGAGATATATTATGTATATGTGCTAACTAAGTATTTTATGGAGATATCATACTTTAAAATCCTTTGCATGCTACTGAAATTTCATTATATATTTATGTTTAGCCATGGATGTTAGTTTTAAGACATTAAAATGATGATCAACCATGTTTTGCATGCTACTCTTTTCGAAATCATGTAGTTATGTTAAAAAATCTATAAATTCGAAATATGTGTGGTTAAAATAGATTTTTTTCATGATAAATTTCTTACTAATACTTAAAAGAAGTTATATTTCATGATTATTAAGGATGAATATTAGGTGTAAGTCGATTTTGCAAGCATTTACAACTTTATGCCTAGCCGAAATCTTGTTATGTGCTTTCCATGAGTTGCATATTATATATTTAGTTGCATGTTGTTGTTTTTGGGCATGGATGATCTCACCCAAGTTTATTTTGAGAATAAGGGAGTTAGTTCAGTAGATTACCATGTATAAGTCTTGGTTTAAGTATTGAGTTGTTGTTAGTTGAGTTTGTCAAGTCAAAACCTTGGAAAATGAGAGTTATAGTTTCTGCAGAAAAATCAGTATAGAACCCTGAGGTTTAGAGTGAGTTTTGACCATGTCATTGGTGTGCACTTTGAGGCCCAAGCTACCAGAAGTTATTATTGGGAGTATATAATAGGTTTTAGGAGTTGGTTGGAGGTTTGCATGTCATTTGGTTAGGTGCACAAGTAGAATCACAAAATCTGTCCAGCAGGGGACAGTTTTGTTGCAACTTAGAAATAGGGAGATTTGACCATGTCATGGGTAGGCCCTCATTAGGCCCAATTGGGCCTTAGTTAGAGGGTATGTCACAGAAGTTTTTCCAACCATAGTTCATAGGATATGAGCTAGAACCATGTGTCACAAGTTAATTCAAGTCAGGGCATTTTCTGCCCATAAAAACAGGGGAACCTTGGACTTTTAGCTTAGGCCCAAGAAGGCCCAAGCCAGACCCTTGAGCCACATCAAGTTTGTGAGATGCCCTTAGGTCAGAAGAGTCTTGTGTAAAAGTTTTGAAGGAAAACTTGTAGTTTAAGAGTGTCTAATGTACTCAAGAAACCATAGTTGTCATTCTGAAATTTGCACCAGTGAGCACTATCACTTATCACATCGTTTTAGAACACTTAGAAGTGAGTATTAGGTCGACCACCATAGTTGTAAGATAGTATAAGGTCATTAGAGCAAAAGGCACAAGTGAGGGTCAATAGGTTTTGAATAATTTAGGAAAGGCACATCGAGTTAGGAAGCCAAAATTTGAAGACCTTGTCTAGTTTAGCGACCAAGTGACTTAAGTTGTGAGTCGAGATCATCCAAGCCTAGTATTGCATTATGGTATATATGGTGTTATTTGGTGTTAATATATGATATGTGAATATGTGGCTATGTGTGTGCAATTATAATTTAAAGGAAAATATAAATTAAGTGCATATAGGCCTAAGTGCCATCCGTGTTTAATTTCGAGTTGTAAATAGGTTAAGTTGGTGAGAATATATTATAATGAGGATTATTATTATTTATGTAGGATCTCGAGACGAGGGAAAACTTGCCATAAAAGTCGAGTGAAGCTCCAATTGCTCTTACCAGGCAGACCAGACCAGCCTATCTCAAGGCAAGTGATTCAACTTGACCTTCGTATTTACTACAAATAGTTCTTATATATTGATGCAATTATCCTGAGTCATTTTGATATATTTAAATCAAGCGTATCTTTTGTTTATCTTTGAGTTACATAGAGATGCCATGAACCCTCGAGTACGTATTGCAAGTAGTTCAAAAGTCTTTCATGATAGTTTAATGCCATGATAAAATGAAGAGTTGATATATTACTTGATTGATCCTCTTGATTAACATGTTGATGTTTCCTATGTATTGATATCTCATCCTGATACTTGAATCCCTATAGAACCTTACTTTGAACCCTGCAAGGCAGAAACTTATCAACATGAACCCTCATTGATTGATACCCTCTTTCTTATTCTAAAGCTTGACAATTCTGATATATCCTGAGTTAAAGATCATTCTTCATACCTTAACACCCTTAGTATTCATGAAGCTTACCTTCTTGATGATCCAGCACTTGAACCATGATGAGAAACCATTGCTTTGAGCCCAAATTGGCATTACCCTTCATATTATCCATTAGCCTCACTAAATCCTCTTGTCCAATCATTGATTTATAAAAACCATTCAATTACTTGAATAGAGAATAGTTTTGTGAACCATGGCTCTGATATTCAGTACCTTGTTTCCCGTGTTTCGAGTTGATCTATAATCCCTTGATAAAAATGTTTACAGTCAAAAGAGATTTTGTCATAAATCGGCATTAGTTTTTAAAATGATTAAAATGTGGATTTCTCAGTCCCAAAGGGGGATAAATATTTTCTTTGAATGGTGGATCTGGACTGAGACGCGAGTCCTTTCCACACTTATATTAGGCTTAAAAGTTGCCTAGGGATTCCCATTAATGTTTTAGAACCCAGCGAGGTTCGGGATTACTTCGCGGCTGATCACCGGCTGTTATCCGTAGCGTCATAAAATGATTTTGATTAAGACATGATTTTAAAATTGTTTTGATGCAAGCAAAATGATGCCATCTCACATAGTTTTTATCTCTCGTTACCTTTGGTTATGACTTTCCATTGTCATTCTTAAAAGTATATCTCAATTTATGTTTTGTGTCGTACTATTAGCACTTGTTGAGCATTTGGCTCACTTCTTGCTTTACCCTGATATTACAGCTAGCAGCTATGGTTAGATTCAAGCAGACTGCTCGTAAGACTTATGATGCTGATGCTTATGTTCGAGCGCAGGTAGAATAAGTAATAATAGTTGTGTGAGGACTCGGTATTTGTAATCAGATGTAATAGTTGGTAGTGTTGGGCTGTTCCAAACCCTAAACTGTAAGATCTTGGAGTTGGTTGTGTATTCTTCATTTAAAATATTGTAATAGCTATATTTATTTTGCTATTTAAGTTGGGGGTGTGACATGCATCTTCACCTTCCAGTGGTGATAATTGTCTTTGTCCAGAAATGGAATCTTTGGTGATAATTGTCTTTGTCCAGAAATGGAATCTTCACTCCAACATCCTTCTTGTTTATATTGCTGTTTTGTTGTGATCTTTAAACTCTTTGTACTTCAAGAGCTTGCTCTGATACCAATTGTTATTCCCTAACAATACAACAAGAATTACAGAAGGGGGTTGAATGTAATTCTGGATTCTTTTTGAGATTTATGAAGAATGGTTCTAACTTAATTTATATCTAACTGTTTGATTTGCAAAGTGTGGAATAAGGAGTTAAGTAAATCAAACACAAAGTAATAAAAACTCAGGTCTTTAAAACTTTCTGGTGGATTTGAATGTATTCACCAGATATATATATATATATGTATATCAAGTGAGAACCCTGTGAAGCTTGAATAGCTCACAGCTGCTTACAAATATGAACAACTAAACTTTCAGAGAAATGCTACAGGATTCAGCTTACAAAATGTTTCTCTGAGAATGCATTTAATTAGTCTTGTTGTTGTTGTTCTACTTGCTACACTTGGTTTGTATATCACCAAGTTTACATAGTAATAAGACAAGATAATAAAACAAAACCTATCAACTCTAACTCCATGCTGCTTCACTACTCTATTCCAGCATCTTTGAATATCTTCATGATATCTTGGAAATGGTAATGCTTCTTTGTTCTCAAAACCCTGTTAAACAAGCTTTCATATTCCTTTTGTAAACACTCGACCCATGTGATTGTGTTGTCATTTTCAACAAATATTTGAATTGATCATTCGTCGGGAACATGCTTGTTATCCGATGGGTAGCCTTGTTGATCATCCGTCGGGTAGCTTTATTGATCATTCATCGGGTAGCTTTGTTGATCATCTGTCGGGTAGCCATTTATCACTTGACTCCATTTCATTTGTGCAGAATTACAAGACATATTATATTTGCATTTAATCAACCTATTCTTCACATCTACTATTAGTCTACAAGATTCATAAGCTACTACAAAATCTATACAAAGTAGTTTACAAAAATGTGCTATAGTACTTATTGTTACACAAGCTACTCACCTGGTGGATATCAATTAGTCATCCATCAGGACTATATTGAATCATCCGTCGGGACTATAATTGGTCATCCGTCGGGTGCTACAAATTCACTAAGTTAAATCTACTAAGGTGTTTTATTTAGCTTATCATCAAGTACATAACATATTCCTAACACACATTCCTTTTGCAAACACCCAATGCATATGACTGTGTTGTCATTGTCAACAGATATTTGAATTGATCATCCGTCGGGTACATGCTTGTTATCCGTCGGGTAGCTTTATTAATCATCCGTCGGTAGCTTTGTTGATCATCCGTCAGGTAGCTATTTGACACTTGACTCCATTTCATTTATGCAGAATTACAAGATATCTCATATTTACAATTAATCAACCTATTCTGCATATCTACTAGTAGTCAACATGACTCATATGCTACTACAGAATCTACACAAAGTTGTTTGCAGGAATGTGCTACAATACTTATCATTACATAAGCTACTCACTTGATGGATGTCAAATCATCATCCGTCGGGACTATATTGGATCATCCGTCGGGACTATATTTGATCATCCATCGAGTGCTACAAAATTCACTAAGTTAAATCTACTAAGGTGTTTTGTGTGATTTATCATCAAGTTCACAACATATTCCTAACAATATACCCCAATTTATGTCTACTAGAATTGTAGCCATAAATTAAGAGAAACTTGATGATAACAAAACACTTCTAAGAATACAGATTGAAAATAGTAGATAAAACTGATAAGTGCTGCAATATTTACTGAAAATTGAACAATGCAAAGTATACAAAGAATAGCTCACAATTATTATCAAGGTGCTCCTCTAGTATGAGTAGATAAGTCTATTTCCTTGATTGTCTAGGTTTCTTCCCAAGCCTCCTGTTTTTCTCTTCTATCTGGTTTTGGAGTTGTCTATGGAATTCAAGTTCATCAGCTTCTGAGAGATCTAACATTCCTTGCATTTCCAACAGAGTTTCATTGCTAGAGATACTCAATTGGTCCTCCAATCTGAAAAATCTTCTAACTCCTTTTTCATCCCTAAATTCCATCAACTAATAAGACCTTAAATGCACTCTCTTTCCTGTGAATGGAATAGATAGAGTTTTTGGAAGTGCATCTTTGACTCTATTACTCCTCAGCTCCTCAATCTTCTTTAGAACTAATATTTTAGCGGTAACATGGTATCCAATGTTCTTTTTGAAAGATGAGTAGATCTTTATTAGCACAGATTAACTTTCTAGAAGAATCCTGTGAAGTGGCCATGTCATCTCTTTTCCTCCCTTGTATTTGAATACTAGTCTTTCAGGGAGATGTATGTGAGTATCAATTCCTCTAACTTCTTCCAATTCATCTAAGTAGAGGTTAAGGTCAGAAAACTCTTTGATATCACATATGTACAACATATCTCCTTTGTTGACTGTGGATTTAGATTTGACTAGGGTCTTGGATTTGAGAATCACTGGATTCACTTTCTTGCTAGCTCTTGTGTTTGTCTTCTTTGTCTTGAAGATAAGAAAGTTTAGCTCAGGAATTGGCAAACTATCCAAGTCTACTAGCTCATCCTTAGGAACAATTGGCTCACCATGAATATTCCTTGTTGGATCAACCACCTTGAATTCTTCAAATACCACTGAGGGCTTTGATGTCTGAGTTGTAGTTGTAGGCTTTTTGGGAATTTGGTCTTCCTTTTCCTCATCATTAAAGTCCAATTTTCTTTTGGAGTGGAGCATGTATCTGAATCTTCTTTTCTGCTGTGATTCTTCTTGCACTTCCAGATCCTTAGGTTCAGCAGTTACAGTTGGTTGTACAGGAATTTCTGTTGTGGTTTTTACAGCTTGAAGCTTGGCTAAGATATCAACTTGCTTCTTCTTTTATTTAAGCTTTTTAGCATCCAGAGCAGCTTGCTTCTTTTCTTACCTGATTCTTTCTTTCTCTTCCTTCTTAGCTTCCACAAACATGGGGTGTCCAGCCACCACACAAATTTCCTTACCATTTTTGTAAATCTTGGCTAATATTCTTTTGAGTGCTGAATCAGTTGGATCTTTATAGAAGGCAATTGACCTAGCCAGCAGCTTCTTCTCATCAGGCCTAGGTGTCTCATACACAGTATCCATGGGATTCTTGTATGAAAACTTTGAATAGTTTCTTTTAGGCTTCATGATGAAATCTGCTTTTGGAGATTTGATGCAAGATGTTTGGCCTTTTTCCAGATAATTCATACTCATTTCATTCACAGAGATGTTCTTGACTTGAGAGTGATGAATGAATGTTTTATCTGGCTTCTGAATTGGCCCAAACTTTTGTTGAATTTTTGCATCTATCTTTCTCCATTTTTCTTTCAACTCTTTCTCAGCTGCTGCTACATCAATCTTTAGCAGTTTGTCATCTGTGTTCAGTTTTGCTGCTGCCAGATTTATGATATCAATATTGTCCATGGTTGGTGGCTTTGTGAAACAATTGTTGGCACAATCACTTTGCTGACTTGGATGTTTAGCACTTTCTGCTTCTCCTCACTCCTTGATCCCTCTTGACTGATTGAGACAATAACATTTTTTTTCTCCCCCTTTTTGTTATCAGCAAGTTGAGTAGAGGAAGAGGTTTGTGCTGCCACTAGCTTTTGAAGCAAGTCTATTTGTTGTGCTTGATGTAGATGTATAGCTGTTAGAGAGGCTTCCATAGCAGTCATTCTTTTATCCAAGGAATCCACCTTGGTTGCAAGATCAGTGTTCTTCCTTAGCTGTCTTTTAATATCAAGCATTGTGGCTTCTGGAAGTTTGGTATCTAATCTTTCAGAAATATCCTTCTTTACTTTATTGATCTTTGTCTTGATAGAAGTGATATCCTGGTTGTGTTGGAGGCCTTGGATTTGATGCAGTTGCAGAGAATTTAGATGTGCCTGTAAGAGCTGCCTGGTGCCTGCATCTGTTGTAGATTGAATAGTATTGTGTATTTCCTGAATTTGATGAATGAGAGTGACCTTAAAATATAGAAGATCACAGTCCTTGGAGAATGCCCATGAAGGAAGGCCAGATCTAGAGCTAGTGCCTACTTCTCCCCTATGTCCATGAGCTCCTTATTTTCACCATCATCTCCAAAGAAATCAGCAGATTCCCCAGTCCCATAGTCAACATCATCATCAGCTTTAGGTGGCATAGCTGTGATGACATCCTTAGCTCTTTGCATTGACTGGGTGGTATGCACCAAGTTCAGCATTCTTTCTGGATTTTCATTGCTCTGTCCAGCCAAAATTTGATATGTTGGAACAGGATGAGTAAATGGCTCAACATCCAAAGAGATGGAACCTATAACAGCTTCATCATGCTGAGATAGTTTCTCTATGTCTGCATCATTGGTATTCATTGATTCACTAGCAATAATGTCCATCCTTATTTCTCTTTTACCTGTATTTCTCTCTCTTTTTGCATCAAGGGCTCCTCTTGGCTCCCTACCCTCACACCCTCACCTTCACTATCTAAGGTGGGACTCCTCTCACTCACTTTTGCCAGTCCTGAAGAAATGGACTGCATTTGTTCACTCTTTTTCTCTCCTTTTTCCTGGGAGCAACCCAGACTCTCACACAATTCACTCCCTTCCCTCAGTCTTAAGAGAAATGTTAAGTTGTGCAGAGACACCCGACGGATGAGTAATATCCATCGGGATAGTAGTTTGGCTATCCGACGGATGACTGCTGTTAGGCTTATCTGTCGGGATATAATCACTACTCGACGGATGATGAATATCTATCGGGATAGAAGAAATAAATGAGTTTGGAGTGGAGACTATTGTAGACTCTGTGCAGATTGATGATAATTTAGGCACATAAGTTTCAACAGTCTCAGAAAGAAATGGCAAGTGAGCTAACAAATCATCTAAAAGATGATGCTCACTTGCTTAGATTTTTGGCTTCTCCAAGAGAGTCAAAGATGGAGAATTTGGAAGTGATGTATTTATCATGTCAACATCCAGTGAGTGTGTGGGAGAATTTGGTGTATCAGGTGCTTCAATTATGAGAGATTTTGGACGTGACTCCACATTTATTGGAGCCATATCAAGCTGACTTTGAGATGGTGCAGTGACTGTGTCTTTAGCACCAGTTTGCACTGTGTGTGTGCCCTGTGCATCCCCAAGGGTTTTTGATCTTTTCTTTCTAGCATAAGTTTGTGGTGAGCTAGTGTCCCTAACCCTTTTGGCCTGTGCTCCTGGTTGGGAGTTTGTTTCAATAGTTACATCCTTTTGGGAGGATGAAACTAGTAATGAGCTTATTTCCTTATTAACAACCACAGTTTACTGGGAAACTGTGTTGTGGCTAGGTTTGGGTACTCTCCTCTCACCAGCTTTATCCTTAGGGTTTCTTTGATTTTCATCCTGTCCCTCACCTTTCTCACCCACCTTCACACTCCCCTCTTTTTGTTTAGTGGATTTTGCAACTGGTTTCTTTTGAAAGAAACCAGAGGGGGCTTTCTTAGATTTGGTTTTTGAAATTTGTGATTTAGTAGCTTGGGTAGGCATCTGTTTGGTCATTGACACATATGCCATTGCTACATTTGAAGGCAAAGAAATGTGTGAGGTTGGAAGAGTAGAGACAGTAGAAATTACCTCACTTACCTGAGGTCCCTCCATTACTGGAAAATAGAAGAGGGGCACCTCTTTGTGGTGGTCAGCTCTATTAAGATATGCAATTATTCTTCTATCTTGAACCCAACAATTCAGCTTGTTGGTTGGGTTCTCAATCATAATATTCTCAATGAGATGGTTAGCAAGCATCATGAAAAATCTAGCATAATAGACACTCTTGCCTGTCTTATTGAGTTCTCCTAACTTAAAGCCTAACTCAAACAAAACCAAGTCACTGAAATTGAAATACTTATCAGTAACTAGCATGTAAAGCATGCTAAGCATGGATATGTTGATAGAGTCAAAGTTGCTAATTTTACCAGAAAACACTTTTGTTACCACATCACACCGATAACTCCATTCTTTCCTAAGACCCAACCTTCTAATTTCACTTAATTTAGAGGTAGTAAGTGCATAGCCCATGGAGTTTAGCATGTTAACAATCTCAGTGTCTGTGTGTGGAGCAGTAACAGTATTATCAGGAATTCTAAAGCATGCTTTGACAATATCACTATTAATGCAAAACTGCTTACCTTTATCAGTGAATGTGATGGCCTTATCAGTTGAGTTGTATACTGCAGTTATCCATATCTCCTCTACAACCTTACAGTAGATGGTGGGAGATTCCAACATAGCATAGTTGAGTTTGCAGCCTTTCACAAAATCCATCATTTTGTAATAACTCTCAGACTGTTGAATCTCATTGTTCACTAGAGCTGTGAAGTTCTTCTTTTCATAGATGTACCAGTTTGAGACATGATTTTGACGACTGGTGCCATTGTTAGAGATTGAAATTTACAGAGAAGGTGATTGGTTTTGAGGAAGAAAGAAGTTAGAGCAATTGAATATTGAGAATGATAAAAGAATAGAATGAAAATGAATTTAGCTTTTATACTATCTCAGAAATAAACTGACAAAAATAATAAAGTAAAATAATGTGACCAATAAAAATTTCCCAAAATAGCCGTTTAAAAATGAACAAATTGTAAAAATTCCTTTAATTATCCGTCGTGTTATGCTTGCAAACTGTAAGTATACCCGATGGATAATGTTCGGAAATTTAACGGCTAGGATTTAGGCAATTCGACGGATGAGAATAAATCAGTTATCCTTCGAGTTATTAAGTATTCCATAAAAATAATTAATTTTTATTAACAATTAATATTTCGACGGATGATCAAACTCGATGGATAATGATCATCCGTCAGGATGTAAATTTTGACTTAGCCAAAATTTCATCTAATGCAAAAAAATCAATTAAATTTCTGGCTGCATTCCAACTTGCAAAATATCTGAAATGATTCAAGAATAATTATGCATACCTAACTCACTTACCAACCTTGAAAAGGTGGATTCATCAAGTGGCTTGGTAAATATGTCTGCAAGCTGCTTTTCACTTAGAACAAAATGAAGTTCCACAGTACCATTCATCATATGTTCCCTTATGAAGTGGTACTTGATGTCTATGTGCTTTGTTCTTTAATGCTGCACTGGATTTTCAGTGATGGCAATTGCACTTGTGTTATCACAAAAAATGGGAATTCTATCCACTTGTAGACCATAGTCCAACAATTGGTTTTTCATCCTTAAAATCTGTGCACAGCAACTACCAGCAGTAATAAATTCAGCTTCAGCTGTAGAAGTAGAAATTGAGTTTTGCTTTTTACTGAACCAACACACAAGCTTGTTCCCTAGAAATTGACAGGTTCCTGTTGTACTTTTTCTGTCTATTCTACAACCTGCATAATCTGCATCTGAATAACCAGTTAGATCCAAACCAGAATCTCTAGGGTACCAAATGCCAAGTTTTGGTGTTGCCTTGAGATATCTGAAATATTCTCTTAATAGTTACTAAGTGAAATTCTCTAGGATCAGCCTGAAATCTAGCACAAAGATAAGTAGCAAACATTATATCTGGCCTACTAGTTGTTAAGTACAGAAGTGAGCCAACCATGCCCCTATAACTTGAAATATCCACAGACTTTTTAGTAGTGTTTAATTGAAGCTTAGTTACAGTGGCCATGGGAGTTTTTGCAAATGTGCAATCCATTAGATCAAACTTCTTTAAAAAATCATGAATGTATTTAGTTTGACTAATGAATATTCCATCACTAACTTGCTTAACTTGTAAACCAAGAAAGTAAGTTAGTTCTCCCATCATGCTCATTTCAAACTTACTTTGCATCAATTTGGAAATTTTTTTGCAAAGTGTTTCATCTGTAGAGCCAAAAATAATATCATCTATATAAATTTGAACAAGTGTACTAGAGCCATTAACATTTCTAAAGAATAAAGTTTAATCAAAAGTACCTCTTGTGAAGTGGTTTTCCAAAGGAAACTTTGATAAAGTGTCATACCAGGCTTTAGGTACTTGCTTCAGTCCATAAAGTGCTTTCAAAAGATAGTAGACATGATTAGGGAAATTTGGATCTTCAAAACCAGGAGGCTGACTAACATAGACTTCCTCCTCCAAATCTCCATTCAGAAAAGCACTTTTGACATCCATTTGATAGATTTTGAAATTGGCATGAGCTGCATAGGCTAAGAAAATTCTGATGGCTTCAAGTCTTGCAACAGGAGCAAATGTTTCATCAAAATCTATTTCTTCTTGTTGACAATAGCCCTTAGCAACCAATCTAGCTTTGTTCCTGACTACTATGCCATTTCCATCCATCTTGTTTTTGAATACCCATTTGGTGTCAATTGAATCCTTTCTTTTGGGCTTGGGTACCAGCTTCCATACCTTGTTCCTTTCAAATTGGTTTAGCTCCTCCTGTATAGCTAAAATCTAATCAGGATCCAACAAAGTTTCTTCTACCTTCTTTGGTTCTTCCTTAGATAGGAAGCTGCTATATAGACATTCTTCTTGAGTTGCTCTCCTTGTTTGAACTCTAGAAGATGCATCACCAATGATAAGCTCAAAAAGGTGATCCCTAGTCCATTTTCTTTGTTGAGGTAGATTAACTCTAGATGAAGAGGCCTCATTGTTGTCTTGATGTGTGACTGAGTTTGATTATTCGAAACTCCCCCTGGGTTTGTGAACCTTTGATTTGAGAAAGGAGAGCTTTCTGTAAGTGATCTATTATGACTTCCAGCTTCTCTTGATGACCCGACGGATGGTGCACTTTGTGTTTCGATAGATGAAGCTGATTGTCTCCCGACGGATGAAGCATTTTGCAATTCAACAGATGTTGAATTATGTGCTTCATTGGCTGTAGATTTTTCTGCATTATCCTTATTCACTGTTTCTTGATCACTTTCATCATCACTATCATCACTAACCATCTCCACATTATCAAACTTTAGGCTTTCATGAGAATCTTCATCTTGTAGTCCTTCAATCTTTTTATCATCAAACACAACATGTATTGATTCCATAACAATGTTGGTGCTAAGATTGTAGACTCTGTATGCTTTTCCTGCAGCATATCCAACAAAAATTCCTTCATCTGCTTTAGCATCAAACTTCACATGTTGATCAGTTTGATTCCTCAAGATAAAACATTTACAGCCAAATATATGAAGAAAATTTAGGGTTGGTTTCTTGTTCTTGAACAATTGGTAGGGTGTCATACACTTTTCTTGATTAATCAAAGAAATATTCTGAGTGTAGCAGGCAGTATTCATAGCTTCAGCCCAAAAATATGTTGGTAACTTTGATTCTTCAAGCATTGTCCTTGTAGCTTCAATAAGAGATCTATTATTTCTTTCCACTACTCCATTTTGTTGTGGAGTCCTTGCTGCAGAAAACTCATACATTATCCCATTCTCTTCACAAAATGATTTCATCACAGAATTCTTGAACTTAGTTCCATTGTCACTCCTGATTCTTCTTACCTTGAAATCAGGATGATTGTTGACTTGCCTTAGGTGATTGATGATGATTTCACTAGCTTCATCTTTGGACTTAAGGAAATATGTCCAAGAGAACCTTCATAAATTATCTATAATTACTAGACAAAATCTTTTCCTAGAAATGGACAACACATTGAATGGTCCAAACAAATCCATGTGTAGCAATTGCAAAAGTTCTTCAATTGTTGAATCAAGCTTCTTTAGAATGATGCTTTAATCTGCTTTCCCTTTTGATAGGCATCACATAATCCATCCTTAGAAAACTCCACATGAGGAATGCCTCTAACCAGTTCTTTCTTGACAAGCTCGTTCATGGTCTTGAAGTTTAGATGAGACAGCTTCTTGTGCCATAGCCAACTTTCATCTTGACTTGCTTTACTGAGAAGATAAGTGAAAGATTCTGCATTAGATGAGTTGAAGTCAGCTAGATACACATTTCCTTTTCTCACTCCAGTGAGAACCACTTTGTTGCTTCTTTTATTTGTCACAACACAGACTTCTGAACTGAAGGTTACTGAATTGCCCTTATCACAAAGCTGGCTAATACTCAACAAATTGTGCTTGAGACCATCCACTAGGGCAACCTCTTCAATGATGACATTATCTTTAGAAATCAAGCCATATCCCACAGTATAATCCTTGTTGTCATCTCCAAAAGTAATACTTGGGCCAACTCTCTCCTTGAACTCTGTGAGCAGTGTAGAATCTCTAGTCATGTGTCTTGAACAACCACTATCCAGGTACCAAAGATTCTTTCTGTTTCCCTGATTACTTGAAGAACTTGTTTCTGTTTCATCAGACTTGGCCATCAGGGCTAGATTGACAAAGCTTACATCCTCATCTTCATCCAATCCATCAGCTGCCCAGTCATTTTCCTATATAATGAAAGCCCTTTCCTTTTGCTTGAGCAACTCAAAATATTTTTGTTTGTAATCAACAGGCTCAAACTTCTTTTTACTGGAATCTGACTTTCTACACTCACTGGCAAAATGCCCAGCCAAGCCACATTTGAAACATTTGAATTTGGATTTATCCACCATGTTTCTACTTGGCTTGGCTGCTTCAAAGTTCTTTTTAAACTTGAGTTTGGCAAATCTTCTGGAAAGGAATGCTAAATGCTCATCAATATCATCCATGTCATCTTAGCTCAGATGATCTTCATTTTCAGCTTCCAGCCCTTTGCCCTTGTTCTCAAAGACCTTTGAAGTAGACTCAACAACTTCTACCTTCATCTCTTTCTCTTTCTCTAACTCAGCAACCAGTGCTATGGACCCTCCTTTCTTCCTTCCTTTCTCCATCCTCTCATCTTGCTCTATTTCAAGCTCATAAGTCTTCAGGATGCCATACAGTCTCTCCAAGGTAAACTCCTTGTAATCCTGAGAATTTCTAAATGAGACTGTCTCCACTCCTTTGGAAGAGATCCAAGGAACTTGAGGTTAGAGTCTTTTGTCTGATAGACTCTTTCATGCAACTTCAGAGCATTTAGTAGTTTTTGAAACCTACTAAAGATATCAGTGAGAGACTCACCGTCTTCAAAATGGAAGTGCTCATATTGCTGAATTAGTAGCTGCATCTTATTCTCCCTTACTTGCTCAGTACCATCACAAATAATCTGGATAGTGTCCCAAACCTCCTTTGTTGTTTTGCAGTTAATGATATTATCAAACATATCACCATCAACTCCATCGAATAATATATTCATGGACTTCTTGTCTTTCCTGACTTGCTCAATATCAGGATCTGACCATTCATGCCTAGGCTTGGGAACGGATGGTTCATTGCCTGTTACAGCTCTTATTGGTACACGAGGACCTCTCTCTTTGCAATCCATATAGGCCTCATGTTGAGAAAGAAGATGCATTTTCACCTTCCAATGGTGATAATTGTCTTTATCCAGAAAAGGAATTTTAACTCCAACATCCTTCTTGTTCATCTTGCTGTTTGTTGTAATTTTTACACTCTTTGTACTTCAAGAGCTTGCTCTGATACCAATTGTTATTCCCTAATCAATACAACAAGAACTACAGAAGGGGGTTGAATGTAATTCTGGCTTCTTTTCGAGATTAATAAAAATGTTTCAACTCAATATATATGAGTGTTCTGATTTGTAAAGTGCGGAATAAGGAATTAAGTAAATCAAACACAAAGTAATTAAAACACAAGTCTTTAAAACTTTCTGGTGGATTTGAATGTATCCACCAAAGATATATATATATATATATATATATCGATTTGAGAACTCTGTGAAGCTCAAATTCGCTCACAGCTGCTTTACAAGTGAACAAACAAACTATAAAGAAATTCTTAATAGTTACAACTTTTCCTATTTCTCTTCTAAATGTGTTTGCTTAGTTGATTTTCTTCTACTAGCAACACTTGGTTTATATATCACCAAGTTTACATGGTAATAAGACAAGATAATAAAACAAAACCTATCAAGTCTAGCTCCATGCTGCTTCATTACTCTATTCCAGCATCTTTGAAAATCTTCATGACTTGTATTGAAATGGTAGTGCTTCTTTGTTCTCAATTTCCTGCTAAACGGGCTGACACATTCCTTTTGCAAACACCCAACGCATGTGACTGTGTTGTCACTGTCAACATATATTTGAATTGATCATCCGTCGGGTACATGCTTGTTATCCGTCGGGTAGTTTTGTTGATCATCCGTCGGGTAGCTTTGTTGATCATCCATCGGGTAGCTATTTGACACTTGACTCCATTTCATTTATGCAGAATTACAAGATATCTCATATTTACAATTAATCAACCTATTCTGCATATCTTCTAGTAGTCAACATGACTCATATGCTACTACAGAATCTACACAAAGTTGTTTGAAGGAATGTGCTACATTACTTATATTACATAAGCTACTCACTCGATGGATATCAAATTATCATCTGTCGGGACTGTATTGGATCATCCGTCGGGACTATATTTGATCATCCGTCGAGTGCTACAAAATTGACTAAGTTAAATCTACTAAGGTATTTTGTGTGATTTATCATCAAGTTCACAACATATTCCTAACACAACATAAAAAATTTTGAAGAAAGAAGAAATAAGTCTTAAAAATGACACGATATTTTAAAGACTTAAAAATTCAATGAAAACTCGCAAAAAAGCTGAATTAGTTGCACATGTGCGAGAGATTCGACAACTGGGATTCGCCTGGATTAATCGAAAACTGGTATTTGAAGATGTAAATTGCTGGCCATGAGATTTTCAAAAAAGGAATAAGACACCACTTACAAATAACTAAAATAAAGAATATATTAGCCAATTCAAATGCCATAAAGAAGAGATTGACTGCATACTATGTATATAAATACCATAAACCAACAAATTTTAGTTGTTAATTAACTTTTTTTTTATTTTTTAATTCATGAGACTTTCACTTTAAAGGAAAATCTTTTAAAAGCCCTACCAAACCTACTATTTGAGAGAGTTCTACACCATTTGTGCTTTCTATATTAAAATCAACAATACAAAATATAATTTAAACATACTTTAGTTACTACTATTAAAGACATTGAACATAAAATTTATAAATGTTAGGAATATGTTGTGAACTTGATGATAAGCTAAATAAAACACCTTAGTAGATTTAATTTAGTGTTTTGTAGCTCTCGACGGATGTTTTATTATAGTCCCGACGGATGACAACTGAACATCCATCGAGAGTGTAGCTTATGTAACAATAAGTATTGCAGCACATTTCTGCAAACAATAATGTTTTGGTCTAGTAGATTCTGTAGGATTCTCTAAGTCATGTTGACTACTAGATTGATATACAGAATAGGTTGGCTAATTGTAAATATAATATATCTTGTAATTCTGTATAAGTGAAATGGAGTCAAGTGACAAAAAGACTCCCGACGGATTATCTACAAAGGCTCCCGACGGATAATGAACAAGGCTCCCGACGGCTGATCGACATAATCCCGACGGATGATAATATTCAAATTAGCAGTTGACAGTGATAACACAGTCATATGCGCCGGGTGTTTGCAAATGGAATATGGCAGCCTAATTGCAGGATTTGGAGAACAAAGAAGCATTACCATTTCCATGCAAATATGAAGATATTCAAAGATGTTGGAAAGATTAATTTAGTAGCATGAAGTTAGACTAGATATAATTTTGTTTTATTATCTTGTCTTAATATCATATAACTTGGTGATATAAAAAACAAGAAGAAGCAAGTAGAACAACTAACTAAGTATTAAACACGTTTTCCATGAAAACATTTCATAAGAGTAATTAATTACTTTCCTAGACATATAAAATTGATTAGTTATATTATGAATTTTTTTATAGGACTTACATTTTATAAGATATAATTAATATTTTTAATTGATATTCAAGTTGTTAATCTTATAATAATTATGTGTCTATTAATACAAACTCCAATTGTCATGGTTTAGGACTTGGTTCTAACTTTATTTTCATAGATTAAAGTTTCGTGCATTATTTACAAACTCAAACTATTATTTTAATCAAATAGATTATATGACCATAACATGTGTTTGCCCAACCTAAATCAAAGTCAGTTGTAGTAACATCAATGATTAATATTTTATTATTAATATAGTTGCCACTTGATAATAGTTCAAAATGACCAGGTCTGCCAAGTTATAAATGCGAAGCTTGAATAAGTGTGCAAGTGCATGTGCAATAATAAAAGTGGTGTCTCGTAATTAAATTATTTCCATAAAAATTTGAAGGAACTAGCTAGTAAAATATTTAGTAGATTGATAATAATTCGGGGAACCTAATAAATATAAAACTAAAATTGTGTTAATGACAATAATATTTATGTAATTAGATCGATCAGGAGCCAGGAATTTAGCGGGTTCGATTCAGATATCATTAGAGTTTATGGTTACCATTGTTGAGGTACGGGTTCTGTCCCTTTTTTATTCAGCGCTACTCCTCGTATTCATTATATTTATTCGATTCATTTCGTTCTACTTTTTGTTCATTCCGTTAATATTTGATTTGACCGTTTTAACTTCCGAAAATTGTTCTAAAAAAATTTAGATATCTGTTTATGCGGTTTTCAAAAATTATTTTTGACACCCTCTGTTTTGGAAATCGGAGTTACTTATCTCAGGTGATTTTAAATTTTATGAAAATATTTTATTTGAACCCTTAGAGATTTAGGGTATACCGAGTTAACCAGCTGTAGGGGTACCACATCCATGTCATTGCGGCACCAGTGACATGACACTTCCATGACAGTGTGATTGGTCATGGCATATCCTTCTGTTAACTCTTGGGAGGAGCTTTTGCGCATTTGATATTTGTTTCAGGATATGTGGGTGCACCCAGAGTTTGATTTGATTTGGCGGTGATGTTGTATATGCCGTAAACATTAACCGGTTTGTTGCATATGTTAGGAAATGAATAACACATAGAGGGGGGGGGTGAATGTGTTTTACTGTATTTATGCTTTTCTTGAGAATTTTATGGTTGAACAAAGTAAATTAAATCTTGTAGAGAAATGTGTTACTGCAGAAATTAAACATGCAATAATGAAGAACACAGATCTTTCAAAACTCACTTAATTTTATATTAAAATTAAGAATGTTTTGCTACAAAATTTCTAGGCTCTTTGGTAATAAAGAGCTTAGCTTCTCTTTAAGAGTGTTATAAGATTTTCTATCTAAATTGTTTCTACTGACTATAGGACCAGTGTTAACTTTATAATTTAGTTAACTGCTGGTTTACAGAGTGTGCAATAAGACATGCTATTAACTTTAGTAACTGTCACTTGTCAATTCCATTTTAGGAAAATTGTATCTTCTATTTTCTAGCTTAGCATATCTTAGCACCCTGTGTTTACTTTGATCTTCCTTTGTCAGTTAATCTTCACCATGGATCTTGCATAACCTTCAAGCTATTTTTTGTAGACTTGTCAATCCATCTAGTTGGATTGTTTGTTGATTGTAAATCTTGGATATTGAACTGGTCTGCAACTTTGTACTTTGAGATTTTACCTCGAGATCTCCATTTGGTCTATAGAGAACTTGACATCTCGATAAGTATATTGGCTTATCGAGATCTCTAATACTCCATAGTTAATTTGAATTGTAAAGGTCTCTTAGTTCTCTATAAGAGAATTTGGCTTGTCAAGATCTCTAGTCTTTATATCTTCACTTTGACTTATCGACATCTCTGAGTTCTCTTGTGGCTTATTGACTTATCGATAACTCAGAGTTCTCTAGTCAAATTTGACTTATCGATAACTCAGAGTTCTCTAGTGAATTTTGGCTTATCGATATCTCTGAGTTCTCTAGTGGAATTTAACTTATCGATAACTCAGAGTTCTCTAATGAATGTTGACTTGTCGATAACTCTGAGTTCTCTAGTGAATAAATGACTGGTCGATATCTCCAATCTTCATGTCTTCAGTTTGGCTTGTCGATATCTCTCTGAGTTCTCTAGTAGCTTTCCTGACTTCTTGATAAGTCATTTGGAGTTCTCGAGTGACTTCTCTATAATACTAAATCTGTGACTTGTAGAGATCTTTGACTTATAATATTTTTATCCAAACAGATTTATTCAACTCCAAGCTTCTTAATAATTCTTTTGAGGCATGATCTTCTTGATCTTCTTCCAGATAGAATCTTTAGGTTTGATACTGTTTAAACAAAAAGACTCCAGTCTGCTCTTTTACATTTTTATAGACTTTAAATGTTACAAGTACAAGTGCAAACTAATATTACAATACAACTTACTTAGGGTTTTCAATTTGACTTAAGTCTTGTTAAAGTACAGGCATGTCTTGCACAATAATCTCCCCCAATTTGTGAGAAGACTGCTTAACACAAATTCATGTCTGTTAACAAGACTAACCCCAAGTTAAAAAAAATGGAAAATGAAATTAATACATAAAGATTGATAGAATTAAAACTTTTATGCATTAGGAGATTTACAAAGTTTAAGGGTTACAAGTATCAGGTAAAGACAGTTTTTGTATCTGCTTCTTCTCTAAGGAGATCCTTTAAGTGATCAAGAATTCCAAGTTATTCTATAATAGGTGTTTAACTTAAAGATTCTGCAAGTTTTTGTCTTGCAACCTTTGGATAACCACTATATAGTAAATCAATCATAAATCTTGAGAACCCACCAGCTTTAATATTTAGAAATTTCCCATCCTTAGAAATTCTGCTCATTCCTTTGGCCTTGAGCTCTTCTAATCTCTTTATAAACATCTCTATTTCTTCATCATACTTCCTCCTTCTCTCTTCAGATTCAGCCTCATTCATTTTTCTTTTTTCCTCCCTTGTAATCACCAATTCAACTAGAATTGATCTCCATGCCCTTGTAGCAGTATCCTTGTGCTTTAGCAAACTTATCATTCTTTTAATTTCCGTGGGAGAAAGAGAATCCAGTAAATTACAGCCAAGAAAGGAGAAGAACCCATCTTCAAAATAAATTCTAACTTCCCTTAGAGATACAACCCAGACTCTAACTATTTCATCAGCTAGATGTTGGAAATAATCTTCATCTGAGATGCACCAATTTAAAGTTAGAAAGTCACTTTGCTTGAAGCAGTTCCAGATGGCCCTTTCAGTAACTTCAATGTTTTCAGTAGACTTAGCCTTCTTAGATTTTCTCCTAACAGTTTTGAAATGAGTTTTAAGTGATGGTTTGACAAAAGGCAGGACTGAGATTTTCTTTAGAGATGTTTGGCTTGTGGTGATTGGAATTTTTAGGAGAGAGTTAGCAGTTTTCTTGAATAGAAATTTAGGCTTTGAGGTTTGAGGTGGTTTGATATTTGAGATAGTTGATATTGAAGGTTGAGCTGCGGTTTGAGCTGGTTGTGTTTGGATTTTTAGGGTTTGCTGTGGTTCCGAGCCATCATGGTTCTTTTTACTCCTCCTCTCACTTCTTCTCTTCTTCTCCTCATCCTTTTTGTCTTCACCTTTCTTCTTTTCATCCTTACTTCCAGTTCCTTTAGAGGCTTGACTTGGATATAATCCCAAAAGGATTTTGCTTATCATTCTTCTGCTCATCATCATCCTTATCTTTCCTTAGATTGTACTGAGTGTTTGGCAACATGGTGTCATGATTCAAGAGATACCTGTCCAAGATTTTTATCATTTCAACATCCACAGGCTTCTTGTTCTTTTTATGCTTCAAGTCAGACTACAATGTCATGATCAGCCTCATGTTTGATCTAACACAGTGTTTGGGAACAATGAAATGCCTGGCTTGACTGGTTGTTGGACATACATAAACTACTCTTTTGTGTCGATGTAGATAGGCTTCTAGGAAAGCTGCTATCTGTGCCTTTTTGAGCTCTTGGAGTAGTTGAGTGTCTTCTTGAATTACTGGATTTACTCTGTCAATCATTACATCCAGTTCAGATGCTCTTAAGGTTTGAATATACGGAAGAGTCACCTGGAGACATCTGTCCACACCACCATCATTGATGTTCATGACAATCCTTTTCTCTAGGAAGTTATCAACTTTCACCACCACTGCTCTTATAAAATTGATGTTCTTTCCCAAAGCTTTCTTGCAAGCCATATAGTTGTGTTGTAGAGATACTCTTAGTGCTGCAAGAAGGTCATTGAATTCCTGATCTTGATTAGGTCCTTCAACAGCCCTTAGTAGTCTTTTCTTGCCAACATTAACTTGAGCACTTGAGCTTTGTCCCATCTGAACAGGCTCTTTAGATTGTGTCTTAGCATCCCTAGATTTTGCAATCCTAGCCTCAATCTCCCCCTTAGTCTTGGAAATAGGCATGAGTAGGGGAGTTCGAATTTCTGGTCTAATTTGTTCAGGTAAAGCAGGCAGAGAAATGTTGAGCTTCCCCATGATGGCCCCCAAAGTAACAGAATTCTGCATTTGAAGGTGCTGATGGGAGTCCACCAGGGTCTGGATGTCAGTTTGTTGACTCTTGACTAGAGAAGTCAAGGCTTGGACTTGTGTAGTGAGAGTGGCATTATAAGTCTGTAATTCTGAGACTTGGTTTTGGAGAGACTGGATTTGCAGATTTGTAGAAGTGGATTCAGGCTGATATGAGCTAGTAGATGTTGAGGAGCCAAAGGTTGCTTCTACAGCCTATTTGATGCCATCCATAAGCAAAGCTGATGGCTCATATCTACTTTGATAAAGTTTCTTCAGCTTGACTTTGGTGTCATTTGAATGAGTGATTTGCTGTTGGAGCACTATATGAAGAGAGATGAAGGATTATTTGAGATTTTTGACTTCCTTTTCAATGGTAGCAAGATCCATCCTTGACATCTGATCAACAAAATGCTTGAACTTGGAAGTGATCTGTACTTGAGATGATATAGTCTCAGTTCTAGTGCTTTTCCAAGGAGATGGAAAGCTTTGAGTTGAGCCTTTGAAACTTTATTGACTGCATCATAGACTTCACTAGGTGTCAGTGCCTTAGAGTTGCTACCCAGAATTGTCAGATAATCTTACCTGAACCTAGCTAAAACATCATCCATTTCCAGATTATAGTCCTTGCTCAACTAAGCATCATAGTTGCCATCCTGTTCAGCTTCATTAATAATTTTTTCTTGTTGTGCTTGGACATCTGATTGATAGGAGAGCATGATTGCCTGATAGTCCTGGTTAGACTTACCAGCAATTATTGAGAGATTTATGTTAGGCTTGTAAGCAGATCTACCCTGAATTCTTCAAGATTTGACTGAGGTGCAGCTTCTTGGAGCCAGTTAGAGACATGATGTGGTTGTGGAAGTTGTGAGGTGGAGGGCTGAGCTGTTAAGGTTTCATAACCACCTGTGACTGAAGTCACAGTTTTTCTCACAGTTTGCTCTGTGTTTATGACAGTGTGTTGTCCTCCACTTGTAGTGGGAACCTCCAATTGAATTGGAGGGGATTTGACTGGGTTACTGTCATGTACACTAGCCTCAAACCCTTGTGCTTCTTACAAAGTACGGTCACTTAAATGTGATAAACTTGCCTCCCCCATAACAGGATCATTGGCAATTGTACTCCTAGCATCTACTGCCAAGGAAATTTATGCTAGGGTTTTTAGGGGAGTTGTTCCTAAATGAGGAACCTCTAATTGAATTGGAGAGGATTTAGATAGCTCCCCCTCAGTAGTACTACCCTCAAACCTTATAGTCTGTGAAGACTGATTTGCACATGAAGGTGCATTTGAGACATCCATTGGGGCTTTAGTAAAAAATGATGAATGCCCCATGTGTTTGATGGTGTCATCAAGTTCTAACCCAGCTAGTAGCCTCTCACCATCTAAATGTAGTATTTGGGTGGTGAGCAAGGTTTCTAGAACCAAGTCACTTGACTTAGCTTGCACTTGAGAAATGGATTCAAGTGTTGTAGGTAGGGAAGAAATTTGAGAGAGTAGAGAGTGTTGCTCCAATGTGAGTGTTGGCAGCTCCCCCTAAATGGATGTGGGAGCTTCAAAAGATGTGCTCTCATTGTGTGTGCCATCCTTATTTCTCCTAACATACACTTGAATTGCTTCAGGTGCATGCTGTGCAGACTCTGTACAGGGTGCATTGGGGTGAATGTTATTTTCAATAGACACACCCTGTTGAGAGGATGTATCTAGAGTCTGTTTAGTCCCCATTTTTACAACTGCATCCTGTTGGAAGGATACAAAGGTGGCTTGAGTGGTCAGCTCAGATTTCTTACTCTTCTTTGAGCTTTTGACTAAGGGTGACTCAGCTTCTATTTAATCCTCACCACTCTCAGTTATAATTGCTAAGGTTACCCCCCTTCTCTTCTTTTTGCTCACCTCATCCTTTTGAGAAGATGAGGTGGTTGTTTTTCTAGTTTCTACAAGTTTTGAAGGAATGGTTTCAGCTTGGGAAGATCCCTGTGGGTGTTCCTGTGTTTGTACTTCCACAGGTTCAGGGATAATAGTTGTGCTAGATTGTAAATTTGACCTCATGTCAAGCATTGGGTAAGGGTAAGTCCTAAACCTCTCCAACATGAATGTAGTGATTTTCATACCTACATTTACCTCATTCATTGTAGTAAGTGAACCAAATATTATTTTGGACACTTGCTTACAATTGCCTATTTTGGTGCTATCTATACCATTTAATAAATGTATGTTTGCTACTTTATGATTTAAAGTGGACATAATAAACCTAGGAAAGAAAATTTCCTTACCTCTAGCTGACAGGGGCATTGTTAGCCTGATTGCAAGTTCTTCCAGGATCAATAGACCAACATTCAAGTGTCTATTGTGGGCAATTGAGTACACCAGCTTTTGCACCACACTTAAAATGTTGTCATATCCTGTCTTCCTGCATGTGAAGGCCCTCACCACAGAATCAAAGATAAATGACCACTCCTTTCTTAGATTTGTTCTGTTCAAGCTTGACATGTTGATTCTTCCACCATAGTTGATGAAGTCCATAAATTCAGTCAGTTCATCAGGAGTTGGTAGCTCCACCAGATTTTCAGTTGGCAGCCCTAAAGCTTTATTCACATCTTGTTCATTGAACTCCATTAGTTGGCCTTCAATTGTGCATGTCACCACCATATAGAGAGAGTTGTCATTCATATCAGTTCCCACTACTGCTGTAGTCCAGAATTCATGCAGAACATCCAGATACAGAACAAGATTTATAGTCAAAGCTCCTGCAAGATAAGATTCAGCCAAAAGTTTCAAAAACTCCTTGAAACTGCCAGGAGCTTGGTTAGCATCAATAAAAGTGAGGTAGTTTATTCCTTTCTCTGGGATAGTTGCTCTAACAATATTGAGTGCCATTGTTGATTGGTAAGAGTGAATGGGTAAGAAAAATTAATGAGAAAGGAGTAAAAATGAGAGAGAAATCAGTTTTGGATTGAAAAGGCTAGGCAACTAGAGATCTCGAAAATTGTAAGTATGTATATGTATCGAGATGTCTGGGTATTTATAGTAAAAGCAAATGACTTTTCGAGAACTCAAAGATAGACGTTTTGGAATTAGTCTATCGAGAAGTCATTTTAAGAAATGAAAAACATATCAAGAAGTCATTTTAAATTACTCTTATAGAGAAAAAAATTGACTTATCGAGATGTCAAATAAATACCTAGTTTTTCCAAAAATGGACTGAATTAATTCCACTTTTTATTTGAATAAATTCAAAATAAAATTAGAATAAATTGTCCAAAAGTATTTTACCAAAATAATTTATTAAGTTAAATTATTTCAGTTCTGAATTATTGAGAAGCCTAAATATTATACTTGTAGAGAACTCTGTGAATTAACACTACTAGAGAACTCTACAAGGATTTATCGATAAGTCATAATAAAGCTTATCGAGAAGTCACTCGAGGAGTCAGTGAATTGACTTACCGAGAACTCACTTGAGAAGTCTTAAAATGACTTGTCGATAAGTCAGTTAGACTTATCGAGAACTCAGTTCTCTATATACTTTTGAACACTTTAATTCTGCCTTGTGTTAATTTCACATATTAAGAATGTAAATTAACAACTGAGCAGTTTACTTAGAATTTGAAAAATTCCAAGCAAAAAAAAATTGTTTTGAAAAATAAATATGCAGAGATTTCTGAAATATTTATAATTCATATTTCAGTTAATTTCCACTTAAATCAAATTAATTTTAATTTACTAGAAATTAATCTGCTGCAACACATTAACAGAGTTCTTGTCTTAGGATGAAGAATTAAGCATTCCAATTTCATCTACAAGTCTAGTGAAAGTTGCTTCATCCAAAGGTTTAGTAAAACTGTCAGCTAATTGTTTTTCTGTTGGAACAAAAATGAGCTCAATGGTACCATTTGTAGCATGTTCTCTAATAAAATGGTACCTTATATCAATGTGCTTTGTTCTAGAATGATTAACTGGATTAGCCACTATAGTTATAGCACTAGTATTGCACACATGATAGGAATTTTGTGTAACACTAGGCCTAATCCATTAGTTGATTTTTAATCCAAAGCACTTGAGCATAGCAACTTTTTGCAGCTATGTATTCAGCCTCTATTATAGAAGTTGATACAGATTGTTGTTTCTTGCTATACCAGGATACAAGTCTTTGACCAAGAAATTGACGGCTTCTACTAGTACTCTTTCTGTTAGCCCTGCATCCAGCAAAATCTGCATCTGTGTAGCCAACAATTTCAAAACCAGTTTCCTTAGGATACCACAATCCCAAGTTTGGAGATCCCTTCAAATATCTGAAAATCCTCTTTACAGCCATCAAATATGATTCTTTTAGATTAGCTTGAAATCTTGCACATAGACATGTTGCAAATATGATGTTTGGTCTACTTGCAGTTCAGTAAAGCAATGATCCAATCATTCCTCTAGAGCTTGATATATCTACACTCTTGCCTTTTCTATCTTCATCCAACTTTATTGTTGTGGACATAAGTGTAGAAGCAGGTGAACAATCAATCATTCCAAACTTTTCAATAAGTCCTTGACATACTTAGTTTGGCTGATGAAGATTCCATCACTTCTTTGACTGACTTGTAGTCCAATAAAGTAACTTAATTCCCCCATCATACTAATTTCATATTCACTATACATAAGCTTAGAAAATCTTTGGCAAAACTTTTCATTAGTAGAACCAAAGATGATATCATCCACATAGATATGAACTAGGATCATGTCTTCACCATGTTTCTTGTAGAAGAGAGTCTTGTCTATAGTACCTCTAGTAAAACTATGTTTCAGTAGGAATTTTGACAATGTATCATACTAGCTCTAGGTGCCTTCTTTAGTCCATATAGAGCCTAGAGTAACTTGTACACAAAATTTGGAAATTCTGGATCTTTAAAGCCAGGTGGCTGTCGCACATAAACTTCTTCTTCTAATTCACTATTTAGGAAGGCACTCTTGACATCCATTTGATATATTTTAAAATTTGAATGCAGCAAATGCTAGAAAAATCCTTATTACTTTAAGTCTTGCAACTGGAGAAAAAGTTTCATCATAATCAATTCATTCTTCTTGTGAGTAGCCTTTTGCAACCAACCTTCCCTTGTTTCTGGTAACTATACCATTTTCATCCATCTTGTTCCTGAACATCCATTTTATTCCAATAATGCTTCTATTCTTTGGTGCAGGAACTAACTCCCAAACTTTGTTCCTTTCAAACTGATTAAGCTCCTCTTGCATAGCAGATATCCAATCAGGATCCATTAGAGCTTCTTTAGTTTTCTTGGTATCTATTTAAGACAGAAAGCATGCATATAGACACTCATTAGCAGTTGTACTTCTAGTCCTCACACCAGCTGTAGGATCACCAATAATTATTTCTCTAGTTTGACTCCTATCCCACTTCCTTGTATGAGTTTGTTGACTTGTGCTTTCATCATTTTCTTCATTATTAGTATGACTGCTAGATCCTTTTTCTCTTTCTCCCCCTAAGTTTGTGCTATCAAATTCAGGTGTTTAAGATGAGCTTCCATTCCCATGATTTTCCTGTTTAGTAATCTCTTCATTCAACTGTTGTGCATTGACTTCATCTTCACCATCAGAATAACAATCAATGTTGAGGTTTTCAAATGCAAGGTCTTTAGCTTCATTTTCATCAAGGCATTCCAAGCCTGGATACTTTTCATCATCAAAAGTCATATATGTGCTTTCCATAATCTTCTTTTGATCTATCACAAGACCTTGTAGGCAGTTCTCTCCAATGAATATCCCTGAAAATTGCTTCAAAAACTTATGAGTCAAATTTTCCCACATATTCAGAGTTATCTTTCAAAATGTAACACTTGCTTCCAAACACATGAAGATGCTTTACAGTAGGCTTTCTCTTAGACATGATTGAGTATGGTGATTTACCATGTGCCTTGTTAATGAGATATCTGTTTTGAGTGTAGCATGCAGTGTTAACAGCCTCTTCCCAGAAACTTGTTGGCAACTTGGCATCTTGCAGCATTGTTCTGGCAGCTTCAACTAATGTTCTGTTCTTCCTTTCAACTACTCCATTTTGTTGAGGTGTTCTAACTACTGAGAATTCTTGAACAATCCCTTTGTTTTTGCAGAATTTACTCAATGTTGCATTCCTGAATTCTGTTCCATTATCACTTCTCAATCTTTTCACATAATTTTGATCTTCAGCCTGTTTTTCTATCTTCTTTATGTGCTCAATTATGATGTGTGGAGTTTCATCTTTAGAGTGCATGAACTCTACCCAAGTGTATCTTGAGAAATCATCCACCATTATAAGTGCATATTTGTTTCTTGAAATAGATAAGACATTTACTGGTCCAAACAAGTCCATGTGAATAAGTTGCAATGGTACACTTATAGAATTCACAGTTTTTGACTTGTGACTTGATCTTTTCATTTTTCCTTTCTGACAAGCTTCAAAAACTTCAACTTGAGCAAACTACGGTTTAGGCATGTCTCATACTAACTCCTTTTTAACCAAGGTGTTAAACTACACCATAAGTGCACATAGGCAACGATTTTTATCCATCGTTGCACGAAAAGCGTTGCATTATCTACAAAATTTTCAGTTTATTGTAATACAGTGGTGAAAGTGTTGCAGTACATTGAAGCTACCATTGCTAATAAGTGTTAGTGTTGCGCATCATGCAACAGTAGAGGTCATAGCATTGCATTAGAATTTTTTTTATTTAATAAATGCTGACATGGAAAATAAATCTTAGGTGGCATGTTGGGGACCCACGGGTGCTGACGTGGCATGCTGACATGTCATGCCACGTCAGCAATTTGGGCCCCATATGTGGGACCCACTAGTGACGTGGCACCAGTGGGTCCCACATGTGGGGGCCAAAATGCTGACGTGGTATACAATGGGCCTACTTGCTAACGTGGCAGCTGACGTGGCAGCTGACGTGGCACTTCAGGCGTTGCATTTGCTTTCTGGTGTTGCAGTAGGTTATTTAGTGTTGCCTTAGTTATTGTACTATTCTTATAATTTATTTGTTATATTCATGTTCTAATTTTTTTTAAATCATTTTTATTTGATCCAACCGTACGGATGATGTTACCTACTAATTTTAGAGATGTGTAGTTTTTTTAAAAAAAAATAGATTTTATATCTAGTGCCTTTATAATAGTCAAATCACGGTGCACACGGGTTCCCATTACGTAGTCTTGTTCCCGGTGGTGATTCTATTTTTTTAAAATTTTTGTTCAACGATCCAACCGTACGGATGACGATTCCTACTAATTTTAGAGATGTCTAAATATTTTTTAGAAAATTTAGATTTTATAGCGTGTGTTTTTATAATAATCAAATTACGGTCACCACAGGTTCCTATAACCAAGTCTTGTCCCAAGTGATAATTTTATTTTTTTAAAATTTTTGTTCAACGATCCAACCGTACGGATGATGATACCTACTAATTTTAGAGATGTCTAATTTTTTTTAAAAAAATTAGGTTTTACATCGTGTGTTTTTATAATGGTTAAATTACGGTCAACACGGGTTGCTTTAACCAAGTCTTGTCCCGAGTGGTGATTCTATTTTTTTAAAATTTTTGTTCAATGATCGAACCGTACGAATGATGGTACCTACTAATTTTAGAGTTGTGTAATTTTTTTAAGAAAATTTAGATTTTATATCATGTGTTTTTATAATAGTCAAATTACGGTCAACACGGGTTCCTATAACCAAGTCTTGTCCCGAGTGGTGATTCTATTTTTTTAAAATTCTTGTTCAATGATCCAACCGTACGGATGATGTTACCTATTTAATAATTTCATAATTGAGGTACGGATGATGACCTTGAAATTCAAGTGAGACAACTTCTTATGCCATAACTTGCTTTGTTCTTCTGATGCCTTGGTGTAGAAGCAAAAAAATTCCATCCTTATTTGTTGAGTCCAGGTCTGCAATAAACAAGCTTCCTTTCCTTGCTCCTTTCAGAGCAACTTCACCAGTTTTCTTGCTGATAAAAGTGCATTCTTCTTTGTTGAATAAGACTTCAAAACCTTTGTCTGCAAATTGGCTAACACTGAGAAGATTCACTTCAAGACCAACTACCAGTGCTACATCATCAATGACAATATTTTCAGAAATAATCTTGCCATATCCCATTGTGAATCCTTTGCTGTTGTCTCCAAAGGTCACCAAAGGGCTAACCTTCTCCTCAAACTGTGATAACATGGCCTTATCACATGTCATATGTCCGGAACACCCACTGTCAATGATCCATATGACCTTCTTTACTTTTCCCTGCACACAATGAGTTTTAAGTATGTTTAGCAACCCAAGCAGTGTTGGGTACTTTCTTCTTTTTAACTGATTTAGCAGAAGTAGAATGAGTTATTTTAGATAAAATAGAATTCAATGACTGTTGTGCATTTTCCCTATCTGATGTAGACCCAATTTTTGTTTCTTTAAGGTCTACTCTCAGTTTGTGACAACTCTTCATCACTTCTAAGTTGCAAGAGATACAGTTAAACTTGTCACAGAATGAGAGGGATCATTTGCATCTGATTCATTGTATTAGCAGGCTCCTTCAGCTGGCTTGCTAACAAACTTTTTACAAAGGTGAGTTAGATGATTTACAGAGCCACATTTTCCACATTTCTCTCTTGGAGCATTTGCAACATAAGCAAAATTATTGATTTTGTTTATCCCAATTTTCCCATTTCTATTTTCTTCTTCGTTCTTACATCTTCAGTCTTGGTTTCTTTGACAGGTGTCTAGGAGCTTTGATTATCAATGAGCTTCTCTTCAGTTTTGAAGGATTGAGTTGCTTCTGCATCTTTCTTCTCATTATCTTCATCAATAATTTCTTTCTTGATAATTAACTCTTTTTCACTGAAGTTGACCTCACATGCCTTGAACATAGGTGAATCAACCTTTTTCAGGATGGTTGGAACATTTTCAGTTTCTATTGCTTTCCCTTTGTCACCTATATTCTTATTCTTGTTGTTCAAGGCATCATAGTCAAGACCAATGGCAATGTTTGCACATGTCTTGTTTTTCTCATGGTACTGTCCAATTAACTCAGATGCATTCTTGAAGGATTTCAATTTAACTTCATTTTTTTCCAGCTTCTCCCTTAGCACTGCTTCAATTTCACTTGCACACTTGAGCTTGTTGTTCAGATATGCATTTTCTTGTCTTACAGTTTCAAGCTCCACCAACAACAATTTAGCTTCTTGTTTCTCACTTTCAAGCTTCTCATTAATATTCGTCAGTCTTCTAACTTCTTCATTAGCAACAACCATACTTGTATGTATGTGAAACATTTCTGTGCTCATCATTTCTACAGTTTCCTTATATTGACTCACATTTAAATCAATTATAGTGAGAGTTGGTACCTATGATTTTGATGAGGATGATTCTCCTTGCTCCAAGGCCATTAAAGCATAATTTCCAACTTCTTCATCTTCATTATTATTAGAATCATCCCAACTTTTTCCTTCTGCAATATAAGCTTTGCTTTGCTGTTTCTTCAGAAGAGCTTCATACTTTGCTTCTATTTCAAGATAAGCTTTGTCTTTTTTTTTGCTTTCTTGGGTTTCCTGCATTCTGTAGAAAAATGGCCTAGTTCATCACAGTTGAAGCACCTTATCTTTGATCTGTTAACAGATCCGGGTTTTTAACCATTTTTACTATCAGATGTGTACTTCCCTTTCCTTTCCAGTTGTTGTCTTTGTTGAAAGACTTTCCTTTACCCTTGATGAATCTTGGCTTTTTTACTCTAATGTTAGAGAACTTTCTTGCCAGATAGGCCATTGACTGATCAAGCTCATCAAGTTCATCCAAGGTGTAGAACTCATCTTTTTCCAGTTCCAGAATGACTTGTTCTTGTGAATCATTTGTTCTTTGCTCACTTGTTGAGACAACTAGAGTTTGAGATCTTGGTTCATCATTAGAAGTCTAGCTTTCATTGAAAATTAGAGCACCTGAACCATCCACAACATGCCCTTGTCCAGTTCTTAATGATTGTTTTGAATCATTTCTAATTCATAAGTTTTCAAGAGAACTTCTAGTGTTATTCTGCTTAGATCTCTCCCTTCTCTGATTGCTGAGACTTTCTGTTCCAAATGAACAGGGAGTGTGAGCAAAAACTTTAAGTTCACCTCTTCAGCTTCATAGTATTTGTCATGGAGTTGCAAGTCATTTATCAGCTTATTGAACCTTTCAAACACATTAGTGATACTTTCTTTTGTCTTGGCCATGAAACCCTCATATTGTGAAATCGGTATCCTCCTTTGATTAGATCTAACTTTCTCAATTCCCTCACATAGTATTTCAATCTTTTCCCAGATTTTCTTGGCAGTGTCACAATTGACAATGTTGTTGTACATTACATTGTCAAGTGACTCTATCAATATTAGTTGCAAGCCACTATCCAGGGAAACTTTCTCTTTTTCAGGCTCAGTATACTCAGAAGGGTCTTTTATAGCATAATGAGCTAGAATGACCCTATCATCATCTGTTAATTCTTCAACTCTAACCATAGGAGTGAAGGGCCCATTTTTGAGAATCGGAATAAAGAGTGGATTGGCCATCCTGATAAACACCAATATTTTCTTTTTCCAAAGAGTGTAGTTAGCTTTGTCAAATGTAGGAATTTTGATGTTACTAATTTTCTGTGTATTCATTCTTCCAAGATCTTGAATCTGTTTACTTTCAGATTTTGCTCTACTACCACTTGTTAGGAAATGAATAACAGACATAGGGGGGTGTATGTGTTTTACTATTTTTATGCTTTTCTTGAGCATTTTATGGTTGAACACAGTAAATTAAATCTTATAGAGAAATGTGTTACTGCAGAAATTAAACATGCAATAATGAAGAACATAGATCTTTCAAAACTCACTTACTTTTATATTAAAATTAAGAATGTTTTCCTACAAAATTTCTAGGCTCTTTGTTAATAAAGAGCTTAGCTTGTCCTTAAGAGTGTTACAAGATTTTCTATCTAAATTGTTTCTACAGACTAAAGGACTAGTGTTAACTTTATAATTTAGTTAACTGCTGGTTTACACAGTGTGCAATAAGACATGTTATTAACTTTAGTAAACTGTCACTTGTCATTTCCATTTTAGGAAAAGTGTATCTTCTATTTCTAGCTTAGCATATCTTAGCACCCTATGTTTACTTTGATCTTCCTTTGTCAGTTAATCTTCACCATTGATCTTGCACAACCTTCAAGATACTTTTTGTAGACTTGTCAATCCAGCTGCTTGGATTGTTTGTTAATTGTAAATCTTGGATATTGAACTGGTCTGCAACTTTGCACTTTGAGATTTTACCTCGAGATCTCCATTTGGTCTATAGAGAACCATCTCGATAAGTATATTGGCTTATCGAGATCTCTAATACTCCATAGTTAATTTGACTTGTAGAGGTCTCTGAGTTCTCTATAAGGGAATTTGGCTTGTCGAGATCTCTAGTCTTCATATCTTCACTTTGACTTATCGATATATCTGAGTTCTCTAGTGGCTTATTGACTTATCATAACTCGGAGTTCTCTAGTCAAATTTGACTTGTCGATAACTCAGAGTTCTCTAGTGAATTTTGGCTTATCGATATCTCTGAGTTCTCTAGTGGAATTTGACTTATCGATAACTCAGAGTTCTCTAATGAATGTTGACTTGTCGGTAACTATGAGTTCCCTAGTGAAGAAATGACTTGTCGATATCTCCAATCTTCATGTCTTCAATTTGGGTTGTCGATATCTCTCTAAGTTCTCTAGTAGCTTTCCTGACTTCTTGATAAGTCATTGGGAGTTCTCGAGTGACTTCTCTATAACACTAAATCAGTGACTTGTAGTGTTGGGAATATGTTGTGAACTTGATGTTTACATTAACAAAAAACCTTAGTAGATTCAACTTAGTGCAAAATGTAGCACTCGACGGACAACCAAATATAGTCCCGATGGATGACACAATATAGTCCCGACGGATGATGATTTGACATCCATCGAGTGAGTAGCTTATGAAATAATAAGTCATGTAGCACATTTCTGCAAACACCTTTGTATAGATTCTGTAGTAGCATAAAAGTCATGTTGACCTTAATAATATATGCAGAATAGGTTGATTAATTGTAAATATAAGATGTCTTGTAATTCTGCATAAATGAAATGAAGTCAAATGTCAAATAGCTCCCCGACGGATGATCAACAAGGCTACCTGACGGATGATAATCACGTACCCGACGGATGATCAATTCAAACATCTGTTGACAGTGACAACACAGTCACATGCGTCGAGTGTTTACAGAAGGAATGTGGCAGCCTACTCAGCTGGATTTTTGAGAACAAAGAAGCATTATCATTTACATGCTATTATGAAGATATTCAAAGATGCAGGAATAGAGTAGTGAAACAGCATGGTATTAGACTTGATAAGTTTTGTTTTTATCTAGTCTTATTACTATGTAATCTTGGTGATATAAAAACCAAGAGTAGCAAGTAGAACAACAAGAAGACTAAGCAAATACATTCTCAGAGAAGCAATTGTAAGCTGAATCCTGTAGCATTTCTCTGTAAGTTTAGTTGTTCATATTTGTAAGCAGCTGTGAGCTATTCAAGCTTTATAGGGTTCTCTTGATATATATATATCTCTGGTGGATACATTCAAATCCACCAGAAAGTTTTTAAAGACTTGTGTTTTTAATTACTTGTGTTTTGATTTATCTAACTCTTCATTCGACACTTTGCAAATCAAACACTTATATATTATTAAGTTAGAACAATTTTTCTTTAATCTTAAAAAGTAGCCAGAATTACATTCAACCCCCCCTTCTGTAATTCTTGTTGTATTGTTAGGGACTAACAATTGGTATCAGAGCAAGCTCTTGAAGCATAAAGAGTTTAAAGATCTCAACAAACAGCAAGATGAACAAGAAGGATGTTGGAGTCAAGATTCCTTTTCTGGACAAAGATAATTACCATCACTGGAAGGTAAAGATGCATCTTCATTTACTTTCTCAAGATGAGTCCTATGTGGATTGCAAAGAGAGAGGTCCTCACGTACCAATGAGAGCTGCAACTGGAAATGAGCCATCAGTTCCCAAGCCAAGGCATGAATGGTCAGATCCTGATATTGAACAAGTCAGGAAAGACAAGAAGGCCATGAATATTTTATTCAATGGAGTTGATGGTGACATGTTTGACAACATCATCAATTGCAAGACAGCCAAGGAGGTTTGGGACACCATTCAAATAATCTGTGATGGCACTAAACAAGTTAGAGAAAATTAGATGCAGTTACTGATTCAGCAATATGAGCATTTCTATTATGAAGAAGGTGAAACTCTCACTGATATCTTTAGTAGATTTCAAAAGCTACTAAATGCTCTGGAGCTGCATGGAAGAGTCTACCAAACCAAAGACTCTAACCTCAAATTCCTGAGATCCCTTCCAAAAGATTGGAAACCAATGACAGTCTCCTTGAGAAATTCACAAGAATACAAGGAGTTCACACTAGAGAGACTGTATGGCATTCTAAAGACTTATAAGCTTGAAATAAAGCAAGATGAAAGAATGGAGAAAGGGAGAAAGAAAGGAGGGTCCATTACACTAGTTTCTGAGTTAGAGAAAGAGAAGGAGATGAAGATAAAAGCTGTTGAGTCTACTTCAAAGGTCTGTGAAAACAAGGGCAAGGGGCTGGTAGCAGAAAATGAAGATTCATTGAGCCAAGATGATATGGATGATATTGATGAACATCTTGCATTTCTTTCCAGAAGATTTTCCAAGCTCAAGTTCAAGAAGAACTTTGGAGTAGCTTAAGCCAAATAGAAACATGGTGGATAAATCAAAATTTAAATGTTTCAAATGTGGCTTGGCAGGGCACTTTGTCAGTGAGTGTAGAAAGTCAGATTCCAGCAAGAAAAAGTTTGAGCCTGTGGATTATAAATAGAAGTATTTTGAGTTGCTCAAACAAAAGGAAAAGGGCTTTTATTACACAAGAAAGTGAATGGGCAGCAGATGGTTTGGATGAGGATGAAGATGTAATAACCCCCAAAATTTTCAACTTTTTGTAATCCTTGTGAATAGTGTTTTTGCTGAATGAGAAAACTTTTCATGCCACACTATGTAGGGGTTCTGTTATGGATATTATGAGATTTTATTAGTACTCTATACGGTATATGAGTGTATGTAAAGATCGTCAGAATCCAATTCCGAACACTTTGGTTTTTCCCGGAAATCCACTAGATACGGAGAGAATTGAGTATAAGGTAACAGGATAAAAAGGATTTAAATTAAAGGATTATAATAGAGGATCATAAAAAGGAATATAATGTATTGAGAAAAGTTAAGGGAACCTAAGTAATAAGATCCCGGGTATGATCCTTCAAACAATAAACGAGAACGAAAGTTAAGTGAACCGTATAACAGATCAGCGGTCATTAGGCAAACAATTAGGAAGTTAATCAAAGGGATTAGAGTGAGTGATGTCACCCAACCAATGAGAGGAGGACAAAGAGGGAAGGATGACATCACACCATGACATAGGCATGACATGGGAAGGAAGGAGATGTGGTGGCTTTTTAACCACACAAAATCAAGGGCAAATAGGTAATTGACTAAATCAAACACAAAAACAAATCAACCAAGCCAAGCAAATTCATTCTTCATCAAAATCAAAAAGAAACCAAGGCATTGTTCTTAAGAGCTCTCGGCTTTTTACTATTGCAAAAGGCAAGAAAATTCAAAATCAAAGATCCAAGCTTCCTAAATTGGTGAGTTAATTCCCTAATCATCTTCATACTTAGTTAGGGCTATATCATGAGTTTAAGCCATCAATTCCTTCTCAATCTTCTTCATTTAATCAAAGAAGAAGACAATGAATAGTGTTTTCAAGTTTTTAACTTGAATTTTTTCTTGTTTTCCTTGAAGATCCAAGCATTCCTAAGACTTCTCAAAGCTTCTTAAGGCTTCCTAGCTACTCCCACCACTTCAAGGAAGGTATATCATCTCCAAACCCTAGATTCCTATGTATTATAAGATGATTTTGATTAGTAGGGTGATATTGTAGCTTGATGTTTATGATTTAGAGTTTGGGATTGAAATGGTATTGAAATGGAATGGTAAATGTTGTTGTTTTGATTAAAAGAACTTAAGTGTGGTTAAAGTTAAGCTTAGGCATAAGTATGAATGTTAAAATTGAATTGGTTGGGGTTGTTATGATGTGATAAGGATGGATGTTGGTTGTATCTTGGATTTGAGGTTGAATTGGGTTGGTTTTGAATGGTTTAAAATTGGGAAATCGCGTAAACATAGCCGTCGTAACGTCCGATTTTCTTTAGACTGTTTTTGTGCATAACATTAGGACCCGAGAACCCCCTTCTAGATATGACCATTGCCATGTTTAGATAGTTCGTGTTACGAGCTTCATTTTGATATATAGTTCGTTCGATTCCGATGCACGGTTTAGGAGAAACGACCGTTTCAAGTAACGGCGTTTCGCGAACGAAACTTTTCCCCTCGCCTTACTTTGAAACATAGGTTAAAGACCAAAAAGGGTTAATCAATGTATGAAACATTTATGGTAAGTGTGTTAGGCAGTTAGTAAGACACTCGCGAAGAAATCGCCTTAAAACTCATAAAGGTTAAATTATTAAAAATGGTGGAGCCGAGGGTACCCAAGTGACTTAAGCGAGTCAGTAAGCGCAAAACAAGCGTTAGAGTCTAAGTTAGTTAAAGTATAGATTTACAAGTGACTTTGGTTTAATTTCAACTTACTTGTTGTTTATAGGTTACCAAATCGTCCCGAGCCTTTTATCGCCCCAAGTCGCTCAGGCAAGTTTTCTACCCGTTATAAATGTTGTTGTGATGTATTTGTGTATATGCATGATCTTGCGTTAAATGCATATTTGTTATAGCAAATTCTTGCGATATATTGTAGCATGTTATATGGTATATATGCATGCCTGTTTCATATTCTTGCTATATATATCTGTTGATTCAGTTGATAATACCTATGCTAGAGGATAGCGGTAACTTGCATATACCCTTAGTATAGGGACCCAAAAGGTGGAAATATTTTCTAAACCGGGAGTCGAGGATCCCGAATAGATTTTGTATATATGTATATAAATATATATATATATATACTTATATATATATATGGTTATAGTTTTCAAAACTATTAATCGAATAAGGTTTATTCGGTAACTTTATTTTATTTAATGAATATTATTATGAATATTCATTCGAGGGCTTATGACTTCTTTATTTTATTAAATGAATATTATTTGAATATTCATTCGAGGGCTTATGACTCTTTTATATTATTATTGGATATTACTTGGATATTCATTTGAGGATGTATGACTCCTTTATTTTATGAATGTTATTTATAATATTCATTCGAGGTATTATGACTCCGCTTATTACTGCAATATATTCTTTATTTTATTAAAGAATAAGGTGTCAATAATCAAACTTATTTTCGATTATTCAAATAAAGATAGTACTTTCGTATAAGTATATCTTTGGTTATTTAACACTCGTTTCAAGTATAAGTTTTAATACTTCTACTTTAATTATTTTTCTAAAGATTATTCTTTATGGGAATATTATTTAAATAATAATATTCAGACATTTTCTAAATATTCTGGGGACTGATTTACTTCATTAAATCAGCTTTACTCCAAACACTCTTTAATGTGTTTTCGAGTCTTCAAAATGATTTTTAAAAGTTAGAGCGGATCCCAAAACTCATTTTTATATTTAAGATCTTCCTTTTTAAGGGGATTTAAATACTCGCTCAAAACCTGAGGGATCCGGCTCTGTGGTGTATTTTATATTCGCAACAAGGTTGCAGTTTTGGTAAATGAATTGATTACTTACCCAACGTTCGGGAAGTAAGTCCATCTATTGAGTCGGCATAAGCAACATGGGCTCAGTGGGCGTCCATGATAGTGTAAGTGGCTCAGTGGGAGTCCATCAAATGCATAAGTGGCTGAGTGGCAGTCCAGCATAAGGTCCTATTGAGACCAGGGTGATGACCAGTGGGGAATTTGTCCATCTACTAGTAGAAAAGGTTACTTATTGGTATCTTTGCCTGATCAGCGAGATACCTGGTTTATGCCAAAATTCTTTTCCTTTCCCAAAATTTATTGGATGTTTCAAACTCTGTTCATACTTTACATGACGGAGGTTTTCAGGAAATGTATAAAGAAGATGTATATGAGGATATATATATATATCAGAACTTAATGAAGTATATCATAACTTCATTTCCTTTAATAATATTTCAAAGGTTTAATCTATTCAAATCTTGTCTTGTAGTCTCATCTATGTGATGAACTGGTAAAAGCTCATTATAATTTGAACAGTGGTAGTTCAAGTAGCTTTATAAATGATATAAGTATAGTGAAGTATTTGGTAACTTCATCCCTTATTTTCACTTATATCTAGTAAGTAATTATCTTACACATGATAAAAGATTCTAGTAAGTATCCATTTAGGTACTTATATTATTGTTATCACTATATATTATCTTGCGAGCTGTAAGGCTCACTCTTGCTTTATTTCTTCATCACACAATAACAGTTAGGAAAGATGGCCAGACTCCAGCAGACCCAGCGCAAGCGCGTGGGAAGCGTCCCGCGTCTTCCCGATGATGTTGTAGCTGCTATAGCTGCAGAGGTAGATCTATTGGTAGACCAGGCACTCTACTTTTGAGAATCAAATTATGTATAATTATAACTTGTGGCAGATAATGGCAATTAACTGTAAATTATCAAGTAATCATTTTGGGTTGTAATAACTTTTAAATTGTGGATTTAAAGACTTGTACTTATTTCAATTTCATCTCTGAGACTATAACGGGTTGTGGTGTGTGTTAGTGTGGGGTCACAGCATAAGGTTATTTATTATTAATTAAGTGAAGTGATATTATGGAAAGAAAGACCGTGACGACCCGGATCCCCGACCCCGGATCTGGGGGTGTTACAGAAATGGTATCAGAGCTAAGCGTTATAAACCTCAGAGATGATGCGACGATATAATAACAAACTCACAAAGATAATACGAACTCTTGCCAAGTTCATGGTCGGACTACTTAAAGTAGTGCTGACAGTTAAAACCCTTACGGGAACCCTTATAAGTATCATGATAGTAACTTAGCTCGTTTAATGTGTAGGCGCCTGAGATAGAGGACCCTGAGATGTTCGAGCATGAACATGATGAGGCACTGCTAGATGTTGAGGATCAGGAGGAGCCTGAGACGGAGGAGGATGAGGAGGACCCCTCAGAGGAGTCAGAGACGGAGGTCATTGCTATTTCAGATGAGGAGGACCCCTCAGAGGAGTCAGAGATAGAGGTTATTGCTATTCCAGATGAGGAGGACCCGGATGAGGTCCCAGTAGCTGAGGAGCGTGTTGGACCTATGGTAGTGTATGCTGGTACCCCATTACCCACACTTCCAGTGGTCAGAGCCCCTACCCCTCCACCACTATCCTGGATTCCCGATGATGACAGCTCAGAGACCCATACTTCCGAGCCTAGGCAGACCGAAGAGGCACCCTCAGCGGCTCCGGATTCACCACCTCTTGACCCTGCCCACAGGCAGTCTTCGTTAGCTCATGGATATGTTCAAGATGTTCTGAGGACCCAAGTGGCTATTGCCGAGGGCCGACTGGATGAGGCCAGGCGGGAGTTGGATGTAGAGAGGGCGGGTAGGCGTACCCGAGCTTATGAGACTAGGACTTCTATACCCCAATCCTTGAGGAGGGAGCTTACGGGGATAGAGCTCACATCCCGAGCGAGGCTCAGATCGCTCCAGGGGGACAGGCATGGTAGGATCTCCAGGCGGCAGGCCGACTATATCTTCCGTCGTGCGATGGAAAGGGTATGGGAGCTGACCCGCTCCGGTGTGTGATTCAGGATTGATGATGGAATAGTCTAGTTGTCTAGTTAGCCGAGGCCTTAGTAAGAGCCAATTTTTCAGGATAGTTGACTTGTATATAGCATCCCTTTTTCTGACTAGACAGATAGACTCTTGTGTATCACTTTTGGGACAGATGACTGTAGCACTGTTGTACTTTTGACCAGATCAAACTATGTATTTCTCGCATTATGTATATATTTGTTTCCTTTGGTTCAGTTCATTAGTGACGGGATCACTGTTTTTATCATTATTATTACTGCACTTCGTATTAGAACTTTCTTAAAATAATAGAATTGCGATATACGTTCTCCCCATTATAAGAGTTGTGCAAGGCACAATGTTGTATATGATTGTGACCTAACGTTGAATTTCCCAATAATTTTTTTTTATTATCAGAATCATGCCGCCAAGAAAGATTGGAACTAGGGCGAACCCTGGATCTGAGGACCAGGGAAGCCATAACCAGGATGATAGGAACCAGGAACACAGTGAAGAGGAAGATGAGGATTATGTGGAACAGGATGACTCCCTGTATGAAGAGGAAGAGGAAACATATGATGTTGAGGGATTTGAGATAGAGGCTGAAGAAGGAGAAACCGAGGTTGAGCAACTAGTACCAAACCCAGGCATGGATCCTATGGGCCAGTTCATGCAACTCCTAAGGCAGAATTTGGAATGTCAACCCAACCCACCCCCTCAAGGAAATAACAATACTGTGGCAAACTCTTTCAGGGCTTTTAAGTCCCTTAAGTCCCCTGAGTTCCACGGATCAGCTGACCCAGTTGAGGCAAGGGCATGGTTAAAGGAAATGGAGAAATCCTTTGAGATTTTGAGTACCGATGAGGCACAGAAGACTGTATTTGCTACCTACCTTCTGAAAGGAGAAGCTAACTACTGGTGGGAGGCCAAGAAAAACATGGAGACAGATGCTATTATAACCTGGGAGAGATTTAGTCAGTTGTTTCTAGGAAAGTATTTCCCGAGGTTTATGGAAAACCAGATGGAGCTCAAGTTCTTGGAGCTAAAGCAGAATAACTTGTTTGTAGCAGAGTACGAAGTGAAATTTACTGAGTTATCAAGGTTTGTGCCGGAGTTTGTGAGCACCGAGGAAAAGAAAGCTAGGAGGTTTCAGCAGGGACTGAAACCGTGGATTCAGAATAGGGTGGCAATCCTTGAGCTTACGGACTATGCCACTCTGGTGCAAAAGGCAACGATTGTAGAAGTCGGAAGTGAACAGATGCAGAAGGAAAGAGAGAAGAAAGGAATAAAGAGGAAAAGTATGAGCATGGGTGGAGGTTCCGCAGGAAGGAGCTTCCCAACTAGATTTAATCGAGGAGCAGTGTCCCTATAGGAAGGAACACTGGGTTTAAGCGGCCAATGAGTGTGAGTGTGAGCCAGGGTGGCCAGAAATCAAGAATGTCCTATTCCAACCAGTGTCGACCCCCATTGCCATCCTGTAACATATGTGGAAGGAATCACACTGGGGAGTGTAAAGGAAAGCCAGTAACCTGCTTTAAGTACGGTCGGGAAGGCCACTATTCAACTAAGTGCCCATCATCAACCCCTGTCGTCATTCCAACCACCACTTGTCATCAGTGTGGACGCCCAGGTCATTGGAAGAAGGAATGCCCAATGAACAAACCAGCAGCTTCGGGAGCAAGCAGGGCTGCTTCTAATAAGCCACCTACTGCGAGGACTTTCAACATGACAGTCCAGGATGCTATGAAAGATTCAGATGTGATAGCAAGTACCCTTTCTCTAAATTCAGTCAGTGCAAATGTTTTATTTGATTCGGGAGCAACTAAATCTTTTATATCAAAGGACTTTACGCGTAAGTTAAGACTTAAGGCTGAACCCTTGATAGAACCTTTGCAAGTAGAAATAGCCAATCATGAAATTATTCCTGTTAACCAGATTCACCCCGCCTGTGAGATAGGCATAGGGGAGCAATCTTTTAGTGTTGATCTGATTCCTTTTAAATTAGGGGAGTTTGATGTAATTTTGGGAATGGACTGGCTATCTAGCAATGATGCTCAGATAGACTATAAAGGGAAGAAAGTTAAGCTAAATATCCCAGGGAAGAAAGAAGTTATATTTAGAGGAAAGAGGCAGACGCAGAAATTTTTGACCATGGCCTAGGCCAAAAGGATGCTACGAAAAGGAAGTGAGGCCTACCTAGCCTATGTGGTGGACACGCAGAAGGAGGTGCCTAACTTACAAGATATTCCAGTAGTCAACGAATTTGAAGATGTATTCCCACAAGACCTTTCGGGATTACCACCCGATAGAGTGATTGAATTTGCTATTGAGTTGGGCCCAGGGACGGCGCCAGTTTCAAAAGCACCTTACCGGTTAGCCCCGTTAGAAATGAAGGAATTAGCTATCCAATTGCAGGAACTCTTGGATAAGGGTATGATAAGACCCAGTGTGTCTCCATGGGGAGCACCAGTTTTATTTGTTAAGAAGAAAGATGGGAGCATGAGGCTATGCATAGACTATCGAGGGTTGAACAAGCTAACCATAAAGAACAGGTACCCATTACCTAGAATAGACGATCTGTTCGACCAGCTAAAGGATGCTGTTTATTTTTCCAAGATCGACCTGAGAACTGGATATCACCAACTAAAGATTAAACCCGAAGATATTTCCAAGACAGCGTTCTGTACCAGGTATGGGCATTATGAGTTCTTGGTAATGTCCTTTGGATTAACCAACGCCCCAGCGGGTTTCATGGATTTAATGAATAGAGTATTTAAGAAGTACTTGGACAAATGTGTGATAGTTTTTATCGATGATATTTTGATCTACTCAAGGACTGAGACAGAACATGCAGAGCATTTGAGGATAGCTCTAGGAATACTCAGAGAGGAACAGTTATATGCCAAATTCTCGAAGTGTGAATTCTGGCGGAATGAAGTACAATTTTTAGGACATGTGATCAATAAAGGAGGAGTATTGGTCGACCCCTCCAAGATAGAGGCGGTCTCAAATTGGGAAAGGCCAACCACACCCACAGAGGTAAGGAGTTTTATAGGATTGGCCGGCTACTATCGTAGATTTGTACAGGACTTTGCGAAGATCGCAGCCCCTTTGACACGACTTACTCGTAAGATAGAGAAGTTTGAATGGACAGAGAAATGCAAGAACAGTTTTCAGGAATTAAAGAAAAGGTTGATAACGGCTCCGGTATTGGCATTGCCGGACGGAAAAGGAGATTTTGTGATATATAGTGACGCATCGTACAAAGGATTAGGATGTGTGCTTATGCAGCACGGTAAAGTGATTGCGTATGCGTCGAGGCAATTGAAGGAATACGAGGTTAGATATCCTACTCATGACCTTGAGCTCGCGGCAATAGTATTTGCCTTAAAAATTTGGAGGCACTACTTGTATGGAGAGAAGTGTGAGATTTTCACAGACCATAAGAGCCTCAAGTACTTATTTACGCAGAAAGAGCTCAACATGCGCCAGAGGAGATGGTTAGAACTAATCAAGGACTATGATTGTGAGATTCTTTATCATCCAGGGAAAGCCAATGTGGTGGCTGATGCCCTTAGTAGAAAGGAAAGACTCAAAATGGTAACGACTTCGAAAGAATTGATAAGGGATTTTGAGAGAATGGAAATAGAAGTAAAGGTAACCGGAACCGGAACTGAAAAGCTTTTTGAGATCTCAATGCAGCCAGAGTTATTGGAAAAGATCAGATTGTGCCAGGAGAAAATAATGAATGAAGGTAGAGAGTCAATGACTGGAGAGGAGATCCATACTGAGAAAGATGATAAAGGGATAATGAGGTACTCCTACCGGATTTGGGTTCCGAATGTTCAAGAGCTTAAAGATGAGATATTGGATGAAAGCCATAGTTCAAGGTATTCCATTCACCCGGGAAGTACCAAGTTGTATAGGGATTTGAAGGAATATTACTGGTGGCCCAACATGAAGAGGGACGTAGCAGAATGGGTAAGCAAATGTTTGACTTGCCAAAGGGTAAAGGCAGAGCACCAGAGACCCAGTGGACTCTTACGACCCCTGGAGATTCCCGAATGGAAATGGGAACAGATAGCGATGGATTTTGTTGTAGGCTTGCCAAGGACGAAAGCCAATCACGACGCCATTTGGGTAATTATAGACCGACTGTCAAAGTCATCTCATTTCATTCCTATCAATGAGAGATACACAGTCGATAGACTGGTGGACATTTACCTTAAGGAAATAGTAACGCGACATGGAGTCCCAGCGTCCATTGTCTCAGACCGAGACCCCAGGTTCAACTCCAGATTTTGGAGGAGCTTTCAGGAATGTGCGGGGACCAAGTTAAATATGAGTACCGCGTACCATCCCCAGACGGATGGGCAGAGTGAAAGGACCATCCAGACACTAGAGGATATGTTGAGAGTCTGTGCAATAGACTTTAAAGGGAGTTGGGATGATCACTTGCCGTTGATCGAGTTTTCTTATAGCTTTCATGCTAGCATCGGAATGCCGCCTTATGAGGCCCTGTACGGAAGAAGGTGTCGATCTCCCTTATACTGGGATGAAGTAGGAGAGCGGAAGATGCTCGGACCCGAAGTGGTCCAAAGGACCAAAGATATAGTGGATCTTATCAGAGGGCGACTTGTAGCAGCCCAAGACAGACAGAAGAAATATGCAGACCTAGCCCGAAAGGACAAGGAATATGAAGTAAAGGACTTAGTACTACTAAAGGTATCCCCTTGGAAGGGATTAATGAGGTTCGGAAGGAAAGGAAAACTAAGCCCAAGATACATTGGACCTTTTGAGATATTAAGACGGATTGGAAAGTTAGCTTACGAGCTAGACTTACCCCCTAATTTGCAACAAGTTCATAATGTGTTCCATGTGTCAATGCTAAGGAAGTATCATCGGGATGCCAGACACATAGTGGAGTACGGGCAGGTGGATATGCAGCCAGATCTAACTTACGTGGAGAAGCCAGTAAGGATTATAGATAAGAAGGAGCAGGTGCTTCGGAACAAAGTGATCAAGCTAGTCAGAGTACTATGGCAGAATCATAATGTGGAAGAATCAACTTGGGAACTAGAGAGTACAATGCTAGAAAAGTACCCCCATTTGTTTTCTGTTTGATTCCAGGACGGAATCCTTTTAAGGAGGGGAGACTGTAATAACCCCCAAAATTTACAACTTTTTGTAACCCTTGTGAATAGTGTTTTTGCTGAATGAGAAAATTTTCATGCCACACTATGTAGGGGTTCTGTTATGGATATTATGAGATTTTATTAGTACTCTATACGGTATATGAGTGTATGTAAAGATCGTCAGAATCTAATTCCGAACACTTTGGTTTTTCCCGGAAATCCACTAGATACAGAGAGAATTGAGTATAAGGTAACAGGATAAAAATGATTTAAATTAAAGGATTATAATAGAGGATCATAAAAAGGAATATAATGTATTGAGAAAAGTTAAGGGAACCTAAGTAATAAGATCCCGGGTATGATCCTTCAAACGATAAACGAGAACGAAAGTTAAGCGAACCGTATAACAGATCAGCGGTCATTAGGCAAACAATTAGGAAGTTAATCAAAGGGATTAGAGTGAGTGATGTCACCCAACCAATGAGAGGAGGACAAAGAGGGAAGGATGACATCACAACATGACATAGGCATGACATGGGAAGGAAGGAGATGTGGTGGCTTTTTAACCACACAAAATCAAGGGCAAATAGGTAATTGACTAAATCAAACACAAAAACAAATCAACCAAGCCAAGCAAATTCATTCTTCATCAAAATCAAAAAGAAACCAAGGCATTGTTCTTAAGAGCTCTCAGCTTTTTACTATTGCAAAAGGCAAGAAAATTCAAAATCAAAGATCCAAGCTTCCTAAATTGGTGAGTTAATTCCCTAATCATCTTCATACTTAGTTAGGGCTATATCATGAGTTTAAGCCATCAATTCCTTCTCAATCTTCTTCATTTAATCAAAGAAGAAGACAATGAATAGTGTTTTCAAGTTTTTAACTTGAATTTTTTCTTGTTTTCCTTGAAGATCCAAGCATTCCTAAGACTTCTCAAAGCTTCTTAAGGCTTCCTAGCTACTCCCACCACTTCAAGGAAGGTATATCATCTCCAAACCCTAGATTCCTATGTATTATAAGATGATTTTTATTAGTAGGGTGATATTGTAGCTTGATGTTTGTGATTTAGAGTTTGGGATTGAAATGGTATTGAAATGGAATGGTAAATGTTGTTGTTTTGATTAAAAGAACTTAAGTGTGGTTAAAGTTAAGCTTAGGCATAAGTTTGAATGTTAAAATTGAATTGGTTGGGGTTGTTATGATGTGATAAGGATGGATGTTGGTTGTATGTTGGATTTGAGGTTGAATTGGGTTGGTTTTGAATGGTTTAAAATTGGGAAATCGCGTAAACATAGCCGTCGTAACGTCCGATTTTCTTTAGACAGTTTTTGTGCATAACATTAGAACCCGAGAACCCCCTGCTAGATTATGACCATTGCCATTTTTAGATAGTCCGTGTTACGAACTTCGTTTTGATATGTAGTTCGTTCGATTCCGATGCACGGTTTAGGAGAAACGACCGTTTCAAGTAACGGCGTTTCGCGAACGAAACTTTTCCCCTCGCCTTACTTTGAAACATAGGTTAAAGACCAAAAAGAGTTAATTAATGTATGAAACATTTATGGTAAGTGTGCTAGGCAGTTAGTAAGACACTCGCGAAGGAATCGCCTTAAAACTCGTAAAGGTTAAATTATTAAAAATGGTGGAGCCGAGGGTACCCGAGTGACTTAAGCGAGTCAGTAAGCGCAAAACAAGCGTTAGAGTCTAAGTTAGTTAAAGTATAGATTTACAAGTGACTTTGGTTTAATTCCAACTTACTTGTTATTTATAGGTTACCAAACTCGTCCCGAGCCTTTTATCACCCGAAGTCGCTCAGGCAAGTTTTCTACCCGTTATAAATGTTGTTGTGATGTATTTGTGTATATGCATGATCTTGCGTTAAATGCATATTTGTTATAGCAAATTCTTGCGATATATTGTAGCATGTTATATGGTATATATGCATGCCTGTTTCATATTCTTGCTATATATATCTATTGATTCAGTTGATAATACCTATGCTAGAGGATAGCGGTAACTTGCATATACCCTTAGTATAGGGACCCAAAAGGTGGAAATATTTTCTAAACCGGGAGTCGAGGATCCCGAGTAGATTTTGTATATATGTATATAAATATATATATATATATACTTATATATATATGGTTATAGTTTTCAAAACTATTAATCGAATAAGGTTTATTCGGTAACTTTATTTTATTTAATGAATATTATTATGAATATTCATTCGAGGGCTTATGACTTCTTTATTTTATTAAATGAATATTATTTGAATATTCATTCGAGGGCTTATGACTCTTTTATATTATTATTGGATATTACTTGGATATTCATTTGAGGATGTATGACTCTTTTATTTTATGAATGTTATTTATAATATTCATTCGAGGTATTATGACTCCGCTTATTACTGCAATATATTCTTTATTTTATTAAAGAATAAGGTGTCAATAATCAAACTTATTTTCGATTATTCAAATAAAGATAGTACTTTCGTATAAGTATATCTTTGGTTATTTAACACTCGTTTCAAGTATAAGTTTTAATACTTCTACTTCAATTATTTTTATAAAGATTATTCTTTATGGGAATATTATTTAAATAATAATATTCAGACATTTTCTAAATATTCTGGGGACTGATTTACTTCATTAAATCAGCTTTACTCCAAACACTCTTTAAAGTGTTTTCGAGTCTTCAAAAAGATTTTTAAAAGTTAGAGCGGATCCCAAAACTTATTTTTATATTTAAGATCTTCCTTTTTAAGGGGATTTAAATACTCGCTCAAAACCTGAGGGATCCGGCTCTGTGGTGTATTTTATATTCGCAACAAGGTTGCAGTTTTGGTAAATGAATTGATTACTTACCCAACGTTCGGGAAGTAAGTCCATCTATTGAGTCGGCATAAGCAACATGGGCTCAGTGGGCGTCCATGATAGTGTAAGTGGCTCAGTGGGAGTCCATCAAATGCATAAGTGGCTGAGTGGCAGTCCAGCATAAGGTCCTATTGAGACCAGGGTGATGACCAGTGGGGAATTCGTCCATCTACTAGTAGAAAAGGTTACTTATTGGTATCTTTGCCTGATCAGCGAGATACCTGGTTTATGCCAAAATTCATTTCCTTTCCCAAAATTTATTGGATGTTTCAAACTCTGTTCATACTTTACATGACAGAGGTTTTCAGGAAATGTATAAAGAAGATGTATATGAGGATATATATATATATCAGAACTTAATGAAGTATATCATAACTTCATTTCCTTTAATAATATTTCAAAGGTTTAATCTATTCAAATCTTGTCTTGTAGTCTCATCTATGTGATGAACTGGTAAAAGCTCATTATACTTTGAACAGTGGTAGTTCAAGTAGCTTTATAAATGATATAAGTATAGTGAAGTATTTGGTAACTTCATCCCTTGTTTTTCTTATATCTAGTAAGTAATTATCTTACAGATGATAAAAGATTCTAGTAAGTATCCATTTAGATACTTATATTATTGTTATCACTATATATTATCTTGCGAGCTGTAAGGCTCACTCTTGCTTTATTTCTTCATCACACAACAACAGTTAGGAAAGATGGCCAGACTCCAGCAGACCCAGCGCAAGCGCGTGGGAAGCGTCCCGCGTCTTTCCGATGATGTTGTAGCTGCTATAGCTGCAGAGGTAGATCTATTGGTAGACCAGGCACTCTACTTTTAAGAATCAAATTATGTATAATTATAACTTGTGGCAGATAATGGCAATTAACTGTAAATTATCAAGTAATCATTTTGGGTTGTAATAACTTTTAAATTGTGGATTCAAAGACTTGTACTTATTTCAATTTCATCTCTGAGACTATAACGGGTTGTGGTGTGTGTTAGTGTGGGGTCACAGCATAAGGTTATTTATTATTAATTAAGTGAAGTGATATTGTGGAAAGAAAGACCGTGACGACCCGGATCCCCGACCTCGGATCTGGGGGTGTTACAGAAGATGTCAGCTATGTCAATCTAGCCCTAATGGCCAAGTCTGATGAAACAGAGACAAGTTCTTAAAGTAATCAGGTAATCACCACTAACCTTGCACATTTATCTAAAGCTGAGTGTAATGATGCAATAAATGACATGTCTACAGAATTATATCATTTGCGCGTTACACTTAAGTCCCTCACTAAGGAAAATGCTAAAATCAAAGAAAACAATTTGTTTTTAAGTGAGAGGAATAACGTGATAGAGTCTCAGTTTATTGAATTTGACAAATTGAGAATAGAGTGTAAGATTGCTACGGAGGAATTAACTGAGTCCTTGAAGAAAGAAGAAATTTTGAAGAAGCAACTTGATCGTGAATAGGAGGTGATTAAGGCATGGAAATCTTCTAGAGATGTCCATGCTCAAATCACCAAAGTTCAAGGTATTGATTCTTTCGGTGATGCAGTCTGGAAAAAGAATAAAGAGAAGCTACAATCCAATTTGGTTGAAGGATTGCTAACAGATGTGGACTCGACGGATGATGAGAGTCATCCGTCGGATAATCAAAAAGGTTATCCGTCGAGTGACATAAATCCTCATCCGTCGGCTGTGAGCAAACTTATGAGTAAAGACAAACTTGCCAAGTTAAATGAAAAATATGGATCAGTTTCCAAAAACTTTATTTCAGGAGAATCCAGCCAAGTGAAGAAGGAGAATAAAGTGAATGTTGGTCATCTGTCCATCAAGCAATTGAATGATAGACTAGAAAAGATTGAGGTTAAAACAGAGGCTAAAAAGAAAAACAATAGAAATGGGAAAGTAGGAATTAACAAACATAACAACTACACACCTGATAAGTATGCTCCTAGAAAAATCTATGTTAAGTGTGGTAGTGTTAATCATCTGTCTATTAATTGCAAACTTGCCATGCCTACTTCCATGATTGTACCACCTTCTTTTCCCAACATAAGTGTTATGCCTTCTATGCCTTTGAATGCTATGTCTATAAAGAATATGAATGCACAATTTGCTAATATGCCATTTGCACATAATCCTTATTATGCTGTATTTAATATGCCTCAAATGCCATTTAGCATGCCCTATTGGAATAACATGTTTTCTAATAGCATGCCATTTCCTGTTAATCAAAATGTGCATGATAATTCTGTTTTAATGAATGGTTTCAAAGGTTCAACTCAGATGACTAAGGATGAATCTGATATCCCCAAGTCAAATGAGACCAAACCTAAGAAACAAAAGAAGAAAGCTAACAAGGCAGGACCCAAGGAAACTTGGGTACCAAAATCAACTTGATTTGATTTTAATATGTATAGGGAAATAAAAAGAATCTGTGGTACTTGGATAGTGGTTGTTCAAGACACATGACTGGAGATTCTACCCTGCTCACAGAGTTCAAGAAAAGAGCTGGCCCAAGTATTACTTTTGGAGATGACAACAAGGGTTATACGGTGGGATATGGTTTGATTTCAAAAGACAATGTCATCATTGAGGATGTTGCCTTAGTGGATGGTCTCAAGCACAATTTGTTGAGTATCAGCCAGCTTTGTGATAAAGGAAATTTAGTAACCTTCACTACAGAAGCCTATGTTGTGACAAACAAGAGGAGCAACAAAGTGGTTCTCACTGGAGTGAGAAAAGGAAATGTGTACTAGCTGACTTCAACTCATCAAGTGGAGTTTTTTAAGGATGGATTGTGTGATGCTTGCCAAAAAGGAAAACAAATCAAAGCATCATTCAGAAAGAAGCTTGATTCAACAATTGAAGAACCTTTGCAACTGCTACACATGGATTTGTTTGGACCAGTCAATGTGTTGTCCATCTCAAGGAAAAGATTTTGCCTAGTAATTATAGATGATTTCTCAAAGTTCTCTTGGACATATTTCCTAAAGTCTAAAGATGAGGCTAATGAAATCATCATCAATCACATAAGGCAAGTGAACCATCATCATGATTTCAAAGTTAGAAGAATCAGGAGTGACAATGGAACTGAGTTCAAGAATTCTGTTATGAGAGTATTTTGTGAAGAGAATGGGATTATGCATGAGTTTTCAGCAGTAAGAACTCCACAACAAAATGGAGTAGTAGAAAGAAAGAACAGATCACTTATTGAAGCTGCAAGGACATGCTTGAAGAATCAAAGTTACCAACATATTTCTGGGCTGAAGCTGTAAATACTGCATGCTACACTCAGAATATTTCTTTGGTTAATCAGGCAAAATGTATGACTCCCTACCAATTGTTCAAGAACAAAAAGCCAACTCTAAATTTTCTTCATGTCTTTGGTTGCAAATGTTATACCTTGAGAAATCAAACTGATCAAAATGGGAAGTTTGATGCTAAAGCAGATGAAGGAATCTTTGTTGGATATGCTGTTGGTAAAGCATACAGAGTCTACAATATGAGAACCAACATTGTTATGGAATCAATACATGTTGTGTTTGATGATAAAAAGATTGAAGGACTACAAGATGGAGATTACCATGAGAGCCTCAAGTTTGACAATGTGGAGATGGTTAGTGAGGTCAGTGATGATGAAAGTGATCAAGAAACTACAACTAAGGAAAATGCAGAAAAATCTACTACCAATGAAGCTAATAACTCAACATCCATCGAGTTATAAAATGCTTCATCCGTCGGTAGACAATCTGCATCATCCATCGAGAGACAATCAGCTTCATCCATCGGAACTCAAAATTCACTATCCGCCAGGTCATCAAAAGAAGCTGAAAGTCAAAATAGATCACTTACAGAAAGTTCCCCTCTCTCAAATCATAGATTCACAAACTCAGGGGGAGTTGCTAATAATCAAAACTCAATCACACATCAAGATAACAATGAGGCCTCTTCATCTAGAGCTAATCTACCTCAACAAAGAAAATGGATAAAGGATCACCCATTTGAGCTCATCATTGATGATGTATCTTCTAAAGTTCAAACAAGGAGTGTAACTCAAGAAAATGTCTATATAGCAGTTTCCTATCTAAGGAAGAACCTAAGAAGGTAGAAGAAGCTTTGTTGGATCCTGATTAGATTTTAGCTATGCAGGAGGAGCTAAACCAATTTGAAAGGAACAATATATGGAAGCTGGTACCCAAGCCTAAAGGAAAGAATTCAATAGACACCAAATGGGTATTCAGAAACAAGATGGATGAAAATGGCATAGTAGTCAGGAACCAAGCTAGATTGGTTGCTAAGGGCTATTATCAACAAGAAGGAATAGATTTTCATGAAACTTTTGCTCCTGTTACAAGACTTGAAGCCATCAGAATTTTCTTAGCCTATGCAGCCCATGCCAATTTTAAGGTCTATCAAATGGATGTCAGGAGTGCCTTTCTAAATGGAGATTTGGAGGAGGAAGTCTATGTCAGTCAGCCTCCTGGTTTTGAAGATCCAAATCTACCTGATCATGTATACTACCTTTTGAAAGCACTCTATGGATTGAAGCAAGCACCTAGAGCCTGGTATGACACTTTGTCAAAGTTTCTTTTAGAGAATCACTTCACTAGAGGTACTGTAGACAAAACTTTATTCTTTAGAAATGTTAATGGCTCTAGCAAAGTAAGTATGAAATGAGCATGATGGGAGAACTAACTTACTTTCTTGGTTTGCAAGTTAAGCAAGTTAGTGATGGAATATTCATTAGTCAAACTAAATACATTTATGACCTTTTAAAGAAGTTTGAACTAATGGATTGCACATCTACAAAAATTCCCATTGCCACTGCAACTAAACTTGAATTAAACACTACTAAAAAGTCTGTGGATATCTCAAGTTATAGAGGCATGTTTGGCTCACTTCTATACTTAACAGCTAGTAGGCCAGATATAATGTTTGCTACATGTCTTTGTGCTAGATTTCAGGCTGATCCTAGAGAATCTCACTTAATTGCTATTAAGAGAATTTTCAGATATCTCAAAGGAACACCAAAACTTGGCATTTGGTACCCTAGAGATTTTGGTTTTGATCTAACTGGTTATTCAGATGCAGATTATGCAGGTTGTAGAATTGATAGAAAAAGTACAACAGGAACCTGTCAATTTCTAGGAAACAAGCTTGTGTCCTGGTTCAGTAAAAAGCAGAATTCAGTTTCTACTTCTATTGCAGAAGCTGAATATATTGCTGCTGGTAGTTGCTGTGCACAAATTTTGTGGATGAAAAACCAATTGCTAGACTATGGTCTGCAAGTGGAAAGAACTCCCATTTTCTGTGATAACATAATTATAATTGCCATCATTGAGAATCCAGTACAGCATTTAAGAACAAAGCACATAGACATCAAGTACCACTTCATAAGGGAACATGTAATTAATGGTACTGTGGAACTACATTTTGTTCCAAGTGAAAAACAACTTGCAGATATATTCACCAAGCCACTGGATGAATCCACCTTTTCAAGGTTGGTAAGTGAGTTAGGTATGCTTAATTACTCTTGAATCTTTTTAGATATTTTGCAAGTTGTAATGTAGCCAGAAATTTAATTGATTTTTCAGTCTTGGATGTAATTTTGGCTAAGTCAAAATTTACATCCCGACGGATGATCATTATCCATTGAGTTCGATCATCCATCGATATACAATTTGTCAATAAAATCAATTATTTTTCTGGAATATTTTATATCTCGACGGATAACTGATTTATCTTCATCCGTCGAATTGTCTCATTCTTAGCCGTTGATTTTTTGAATATTATCGATCGAGTATACTTATAGTTTGTAAGCATAACACGACGGATAAGTGATGGAATTTTTACAGTTTATTTTTAAACGGCTATTTTGGGCAATTTTTATTGGTCACTTTATTTTACTTTATTACTTTTGACAGTTATTTTTTGAGATAGTATAAAAGCAAAATTCATTTTCATTTCTTTTCTTTTATCATTCTCAATTCATCTGCTCTAACTTCTTTCTATCTCAAAAAAAATTACCCTCTTTCTCTCTGAAATTTTTACTCTCTAACAATGGCACCAGTCGTCAAAATCATGTCCTAAACTTGCTTTATCTATGAGAAGAACAACTTCACGGCTCTGGTGAACAATGGGATTCAACAGTCTGGCGACTACCACAAAATGATGGATTTTGTGCAAGGCTGTAAGCTCAAATATGCCATGTTGGAGTCTCCCACTATCTACTGTGAGGTTGTGGAGGAAAATGGACAACTGCAGTGTACAACTCAACTGACAAGACCATCACTTTCACTATTAAAGGTAAGGAATTCTGTGTTAATAGCGACATTATTAAATCATGCTTTAAAATTCCTGATAATACTGTCACTACTCCACACACAGACACTGATATTGTTAACATGTTAAACTCCATGGGTTATGACTTACCATCTCTAAATTAAGTGAAATTAGGAGATTGGGTCTTAGGAAAGAATGGAGTTATTTGTGTGATGTAGTTACTAAAGTATTTTCTGGTAAAATTAGCAATTTTGATTCTATTAATATCTCCATGCTCAACATGCTTTACATGCTAGTAACTGATAAATACTTCAATTTTAGTGATCTTGTCTTGTTTGAGTTGGGGTTTAAGTTAGGGGAGCTTAACAAGAGGGGTAAGAATGTTTATTATGCTAGATTTCTAATGATGCTTTCTAACCACCTCTCTGAGGATATTGTGCTTGAGAACCCAACCAACAAGATAGATTGTTAGGTTCAAGAAAGGAGAATTATTGCAGATCTCAATAGAGCAGATCACCACAAAGAGGTGCCACTCTTCTACTTTCCTGTAATGGAGGCACCTCAGGTAAGTGAGGTAATTTTAACTGTCTCTACTCTTCCAACCTCAACCATTTCTTTGCCTTTTAGTGTATCATGCATCTGTGTCATTGACCAGAAAGATGCCTACCCAAGCTACCAAAACCAAAGTTTCAAAACCAAAGACAAAGAAAGACCCCTCCGGTGTCTCTCAAAAGACGCCAGTTGTAAAATCCACTAAACACAAAGAGGGGAGTGTGAAGGTGGGAAAGACAGGTGAGAGAAAGGGTGAAAATCAAAGAAGCCCTAAGGATAAGGATGTTGAGCATAGTGTACCCAAACCAAGCCACACCACAATTTCCCAACAAACTGTGGTTGCTAATAAGGATAAAAGCTCAATTCTAGTTTCATCCTCCCAAAAGGATGTAACTATTGAAACAAGCTTTCAACCAGGAGCACAGAACAAAAGGGGTAGGGACACAAGTTCACCACAAACCTACACAAGAAAGAAGAAATCTAAAACCCTTGGGGATGCACAGGGTACATACACAGTGTAAACTGGAGCTAAAGACCCAGTCACTGCACCATCTCAAAGTCAAATTGATGTGGCTCCAAAAAATGTGGAGTCACAACTAAAATCTGTACAAATTGAAACACCTCAAACACCAAATTCTCCCACACAATCTTTGGATGTTGACATGATTCAAACATCACAACCATATTCTCCATCTTTAACTTTGTTGGAGAAGCCAAAAATCCATGCAAGTGAGCATCATCTTCTAGATGATTTGTTGGCTCACTTGCCATTTCTTTTGGAGATTGTTGAGACATATGTGCCAAAATTTTCATCAATCTGCACAGAGTCCACAATAGTTTCCACTCCAAACTCATTCATTTCTACTCACTCGATGGATATTGTTCATCCGTCGAGTAGTAATTGTATCCCGACGGATGTGCTTAACAGCAGTCATCCGTCGGATAGTCAAATTACTATCCCGATGGATATTTCTCATCCGTCGGGTGTCTCTGCACAAGTCTAAAGTTCAACTATAGTCACAAGTACAGATGACTTAGTAATTGTGCAATCACTATTAGGATTGAGGGAAGGTAGTGACATGATTGAGAGTCTGGGTTGCTCCCAGGAAAAAGGAGAGAAAAAGAGTGATCCAATGCAATCCATTTCTTCAGGACTGGAAAAAGTGAGTGTGAGGAGTCCCAGCTTCGAAGGTGAAGGTGAGGGTGTGAGGGTGGGGAGCGGTGAGACCTTGATGTAAGAAAAGAGAGATAATGAGAGAAATGCAGGTACTGGAGATATAAGGGTGGATGTCATTGTACGTGAGTTAATGAATATCCAGGATGTAGACAGTGTAACACCCCCAAATCCGGGGTCGGGGATCCGGGTTGTCACGAGTTCCATTTCCCTTAATAACACCCAATCTTAATACACAATCAACTACTCTGTACTGTGACCTCACAATAAGCACACACACCACAAGTTATAGTTTCAGAGATGAATATCCAAAAATAATCACAAGTCGTTTTATTCCATAATTATATGTCAATACACCTTAAAAGGTTTTTTTTGGATAATTTATATTTCTTTGCCATTATTACAATTCATAATATACATAAGTCTGGTACATTATTAGTTGAAAACTTAGCCTATTGGTAATTTCTACCTCAGCTACAGCGGCCTCAACGCTTCCAGAAAGCTGCGGAACGTTTCCTATCCGCTTGCGAATTGGGAGCTTGGTCCTGTTCATCTTATCTATCTGATGTTGTGTGATGAAAGAAGAAAGCAAGGGTGAGCAGCAAGCCCACCAAAATAATATGTATAATGATTAACAATATATGAGCCTACTCATAATACTCATGAAAGTCTTGGTTAAAAGAAATGAACCAAGTTTGATATCTTAATGCGATGAAGTCGCAAAATATTCAGTATATATACATATATACTTTTCAAAATATTGGAAGTCCTCTTCCATGCATAATATACACAAAGTCCCAGTGTATAACTGTATAAAAAATATCGTTGCAAGGTGATCTCATATATCTAACCTTGTCTCAACGTTTTTCTGAAAATCTTTGTCATTCATAAGACAATTATTAATTAGATATAAGTTTAAAAGATGAAGTTACCAAATACTTCACTACACTTATATCATTTATAAAGCTACTTGAACTACCATTGTTCAAAGTATAATGAGCTTTCAACAGTTCATCACATAGATGAGACTACAAGACAAGATTTGAATAGATTAAATCTTTAAAATATTATTAAAGGAAATGAAGTTATGACATACTTCATTAAGTTCTGATATATATATATATATATATATCCACATATACATCTTCCTTTATACATTTCCTGAAAACCTCTGTCATGTAAAGTATGAACAGAATTGCAATATCCAATAAGTTTGGAAAGGAAAAGAATTTAGGCATAAACCAGATATCTTGCTGATCAGGCAAAGATACCCATAAGTAATCTTTTCTACTAGTAGATGGACGAATTCCCCACTGGTCATCACCCTGGTCGTAATAGGACCTTATGCTGGACTGCCACTCAGCCACTTATGCATTTGATGGACTCCTACTGAGCCACTTACACTATCATGGACTCCCACTGAGCCCATGTTGCTTATGCCGACTCAATAGATGGACTTACTTCCCGAACGTTGGGTAAGTAATCAATTCATTTACCAAAACTGCAACCGTGTTGCGAATATAAAATACACCACAGAGCCGGATCCCTCAGGTTTTGAGCGTGTATTTAAATCCCCTTAAAAAGGAAGATCTTAAATATAAAAATGAGTTTTGGGATCCGCTCTAAATTTTAAAAATCATTTTGAAGACTCGAAAACACTTTATAGAGTGTTTGGAGTAAAGCTGATTTAATGAAGTAAATCAGTCCCCAGAATATTTAGAAAATGACTGAATATTATTATTTAAATAATATTCCCATAAAGAATAATCTTTATAAAAACAATTGAAGTGGAAGTATTAAAACTTATACTTGAAACGAGTATTAAATAACCAAAGATATACTTATATGAAAGTACTATCTTTATTTGAATAATCGAAAATAAGTTTGATTATTGACACCTTATTCTTTAATAAAATAAAGAATATATCTCTGCAAATAATCGGAGTCATAGATCCTCAAATGAATATTCAAATAATATTCATTAAATAATATAAACTGAGTCATAAGCCCTCGAATGAATATTCAAATAATATTCAATAAATAATATAAAAGAGTCATAAGCCCTCGAATGAATATTCAAATAATATTCAGATAATAAAATAAAAGGAGTCATAAGTCCTCGAATGAATATTCAAAATAATATTCATTTAATAAAATAAAAGGAGTCATAAGTCCTCGAATGAATATTCAAAATAATATTCATTTAATATAAAGGAGTCATACGCCTTCGAATAATATTCGAAATAATATTCAATAATAAAATAAAGTTAAAGTTATCGAATAAACCTTATTCGATTAATAGTTTTGAAAACTATGACCATATATATATATAAGTATATATATATATATATATATATATATTTATCCATATATACAAAATCTACTCGGGATCCTCGACTCCCGGTTTTAGAAAATATTTTCACCTTTGGGTCCCTGTACTAAGGGTATATGCAAATTACCGCTATCCTCTAGCATAGGTATTATCAACTGAATTAATAGATATATATGGAAAGAATACGAAACAGGCATGCATATATATATACCATAGCAGCATGCTTCAATATATTGCAACATTTTCTAATTAACCAACATGCATCTATCGCAAGATAATGCAAATACATATATTCATCACAACAACAGTTATAACGGGTAGAAAACTTGCCTGAGCAACTTGGGGTGATAAAAGGCTCGGGACGAGTTTGGTAACCTATAAACAACAAGTAAGTTGGAATTAAACCAAAGTCACTTGTAAATCTATACTTTAACTAACTTAGACTCTAACGCTTATTTTGCGCTTACTGATTCACTTAAGTCACTCGAGTACCCTCGGCTCCACCATTTTTAATAATTTAACCTTTACGAGTTTTAAGGCGATGCCTTCGCGAGTGTCTTACCAACTGCCTAACACACTTACCATAAATGTTTCATACTTCAATTAGTCCTTTTTGGTCTTTAACCTATGTTTCAAAGTAAGGCGAGGGGAAAAGTTTCGTTCGCGAAATGCCGTTACTTGAAACGGTCGTTTCTCCTAAACCGTGCATCGGAATCGAACGAACTACATATCAAAACGAAGCTCGTAACATGAGCTATCTAGAAATGGAAATGGTCATAATCTAGCAGGGGGTTCTCGGGTCCTAATGTTATGCACAAAAACAGTCTAAAGAAAATCGGACGTTATGACGGCTATGTTTACGCGATTTCCCAAATTTTAAACCATTCAAAACCAACCCAATTCAACCTCAATCCAACATACAACCAACATCCATCCTTATCACATCATAACAACCCCAACCAATTCAATTTTAACATTCATACTTATGCCTAAGCTTAACTTTAACCATACTTAAGTTCTTTTAATCAAAACAACAACATTTACCATTCCATTTCAATACCATTTCACTCCCAAACTCTAAATCACAAACATCAAGCTACAATATCACCCTACTAATCAAAATCATCTTATAATACATAGGAATCTAGGGTTTGGAGATGATATACCTTCCTTGAAGTGGTGGGAGGAGCTAGGAAGCCTTAAGAAGCTTTGAGAAGTCTTAAGAATGCTTGGATCTTCAAGGAAATCAAGAAAAATTTCAAGTTAAAAATTTGAAAACACTATTCATAGTCTTCTTCTTTGATTAAATGAAGAAGATTGAGAAGGAATTAATGTCTTAAACTCATGATATAGCCCTAACTAAGCATAAAGATGATTAGGGAATTATCTTACCAATTTAGGAGGCTTGGATCTTGAGTTTTGAATTTCTTCCCCTTTTGAAATAGTAAAAGCCGAGAGCAAGCTTGCTTGGAATGAGAGAATTGATTTTTTTTGTGTTTTGATGAAATGATTTGCTTGGCTTGGTTGATTTGATTTTATGTTTGATTTAGTCAATTACCTTGTTGCCCTTGAATTTGTGTGGTTCTCATTCAACCACACCTCCTTCCTTCCCATGTCATGCCTATGTCATGTGGTGATGTCATCCTTCCCTCCTTGTCCTCTTCTCATTGGTTGGGTGACATCACTCTCTCTAATCCCTTTGATTAACTTCCTAATTGTTTGCCTAATGACCGCTGATCTGTTATACGGTTCGCTTAACTTTCGTTCTCGTTTATCGTTTGAAGGATCATACCCGGGATCTTATTACTTAGGTTCCCTTAACCTTTCTCAATACATTATATTCCTTTTTATGATCCTCTATTATAATCCTTTAATTTAAATCCTTTTTATCCTGTTACCTTATACTCAATTCTCTCCGTATCTAGTGTATTTCCGGGAAAATCAAAGTGTTCGGATTTGGATTCTGACGATCTTTACATACACTTATATCCCATATAAAGTACTAATAAAATCTCAGAATATCCATATCAGAACCCCTACATAGCGTGGCCTGAAAAGTTTTCTCATTCAGCAAAAACACTATTCATAAGGGTTTCAAAATTTCCCAAAAATCGGGGTTATTACAGACAGGGAGGGACTATCTTAGCAAACTCAATCTGTTTTAGATTCCACCTCCTTAGATGCTGAGACATTTACTCACCCTGTTCCAGCCTATCAACTTCTAGCTGGACATGGCAATGACAATGCAGAAAGGATGCTAAATTTGGTGCACACCATACAGTCCATGCAAAGAGCTAAGGATGCCATTACAGCTTTGCCTTCAACAACTGGTGATGTTGATTATGAGACTGGTGGTTCAGAAGAATTCTTTGGAGGTGAGGGTGGAGATAGTGAAGAAGAGCCATTGGACATAGGGAGAGAAGTAGGCCCTAGTTCAAGATCAGGCATGCCATATTGGGCATTTTCAAAGCAATGTGATGAACACTACTTCAAGACAACCCTGATTCAACTTATAAATCAGACAAATTCTACTCTTCAAACCACCACAAATGCCAGCACCAAAAAGCTCCTTCAAGCACATCTTGCTTCTCTGCAACTACAATAAATCCAAGGTCTTCAACATTCTCAAGATATCAACACTATCAAAGGTGATATTGATCAGATAAAAAAGGACATTTCTGAAAGGATGAACTCTAAACTTCCAGAAGCTACAATGCTTGACATTAAGAGACAACTAAGGAAAAATTCTGATCTTGCCACAAAGATAGATGCCTTGGATATAAGAATGACAGCAATGGGAGCATCTCTTACAGCAATCCATCTACACCAAGCTCAACAAACAGACTTGCTTCAGAAACTGGTGGCTGCACAGACCTCCTCCTCTACTCAGCTTGATGATAACAAAAAGGGGGAGAAAGAGAGCTCTAGGAGTGAGGGGGAGCAAAAAGTGCTCAACATTCAAGTGAGTAAAGCAATTGTGCCAACAATTACTTTCACAAAGCCACCAACTAAAGATAACATTGATCTAATTAATGAAGCGACAACCACTTTGAGAGAAGCTGGGAAGAAGCAGTTTAGTACAATAAACTGGGAAAAAATTGATGAGAATATTCAAAGGAAATTTGGTCTAGCAAAGAAGCCAGAAAAATCAGCCATTCATCACTCTCAAGTCAGGCAAATTTCTGTGAATGAAATGAGCATGAACACTATCTGGAAAAAGGCCAGACATCCTGCATCAAATCTCCAAAGGCAGATCTAATCATGAAGCCAAAGGTGAACTACCCAAAATCTTCACTATTGAACCCTTTGGACACAGTGTATGAGACACTAAAGCCTGATGAGAAGAAACTGTTGTCAAGATCTATTGCATTCGACAAGGATCCAACTGATTCAGCACTGAAAAGGAGAATTGCAAGGATTTTCAGAAATGGTAAGGAAATTTGTGTGGTGGCTGGACACCCCCAATTTGTTGAAGCAAAAAGGGAAGAAAATGCAAGATTGAAGCAAGAAAAGAAGCAAACTGCTCTAGATGCTAAAAAGCTCAAACAAAAGAAGGAGCAAAATGCTATCTTTGTAACGACCGAGAAATTTCGCTTGTATTATATCATAATAAAGAAAAATTATGTGTATTATTATGTGATTAAATGTGTTGAGTCATTAAATCCTAACTGCTATGTGTTACGTGTTGTTTGTTTTGATCCAAACGTGTTTTGGATATTTATTGAGTGTTTTATCATAAGTTATATATTTTATATCAAAACCCGTACAGCTCAAAACCATGTTTTAAAAGCCCGTATTTCAAACAAAATCATTGGCCCTATTTTTGCCAAAAATGCCCTATACCATATCGCTATTCTGAACCCCTAGAAATTTACATTTTTCACGAAAAATGACTTTTTCGGACCCCTTCGGGTACCAAAAACCCCACAAAAATCACATTTTTATTTTTATATGATCATAAAATTATCATACATCATTTTTGTTTGCATTTTTGTAATATTCACAATTTTTGGGAATTTTTGGCATTAATTTTGTATTTATTGGATATTTAAAAATTCATTATTAATACCCAAAAATTATAAAAATTGGGGCCAAATATTTTTATTAGGAGTGTAATTAGCCCATTAATTTTATTTGGGGGTATTATTTTCATAAATATAAATAGCTGATTTACTGTTAATTAATTAGTAATTAATAAAAAAAATCAGAAAATTCAGAAAAATCAAGAATTAGGGTTTGTTGGTGAAGAACAGGGCAGAGAATCAAACTAGATTTTTGATCGTGATTTTGTTAACCAAATCAGTCATGTAAGTATCCGTTTTGAAGCTTATTGATTGTAGTTTTCAATTATGTAATCGTTTTTGTTGTTAGTTTAATCGATTTTCAATTCGTATATTCGGGTTTATTGTTCGAATTCGGGTTTTGATTATTGCTGATTGTTTGATTGTTATGATGTGGGGAATGAATAGATCGTTGAGTTTACAGTCGAACGGCACCGGTTTCGTAGATTTTGGTTGAGGTTTTCGTGCTCATCGGAGAACGACGTCGCCGCCGTCGCTGTTCTTCATTTTCCGGCGACGTTTTGTGACGGAACGACGAAGAAGAAAAGGGAGTGGTCCAGAGATGTTGTGGATTGAAAACCCAGAAGAAATCGACTGGAATCACGATGTTTGGTCGTCATTTTCGTACCGGAACGATCACTGGCGGCGGAGCCGCGGTGATGTTCTTCGTGACCCGATAACCCGAGTTCGACCCGGTTTCCAACCCGGTTTTGACCCGGTTTCCAACCCGGTTTTGACCCGGGTTTGATCCAAAAACCCTAACCCCTTTTTCCTGTTATGTGTTTCTAATTTTTATATATTTATTCTATTTTTCTAAAATCAGAAAATCCTTTTGGTGATTCTAAAAAAATTGATTAAAAATCAGTTTTAAATTCTGAAAAATAGTATAATTAATTTCTAAATTATTTTATTAATTTAGAATTTAGAATTTAATTATTTAATTAATTAATTATTTAATTATCTATCTAATTATTTAGTAATTATCTAATTAATTAATAATTAGGTAATTAATTAATAATTAGGTAATTAATTAATAAATAAGGATTAAAAATAATTAAATAATACGATTTATAATCCGATAATTAGTTAATATTACGAGTAACTCGTATTTATACGAGTAGTGATTCGATAATTAGAATTATTATTTGAGCGATAATTTATTCGAAGAATATCGTAATAGTTATTCGTATCGAATAATTAAATATAGTTAATTAATTGATTAATTAATCGTATAGGTATAGTAATAATAGCGATTCGATAGTTATTCGAGAATTGCGGGTAGCTCGTATTTATACGAGTAATTAATCATTGAATTAAATTATAATTCGAGTAATTAGTGTTTATTCGATAAATAGCGTATCAGTTAATTGTATCGATTGTTTATTTCTAAATAATCGATCTAATCGAATAAGTAATAATCATTTGTAAATCATTTAATAAATTGTAATTAATCATAATAAATAGGGATTAATTATTATTAATTAATTATTTAAAAATATAATTAAGGATTCTTTAATTATAATTAATTATTTATAATTAATTATTAATTAATTAAATCTTGTTTAATTCATAATAATTAAACCGTTAGTCCGATTTGAGCGAAACGAAGACCCCTAGACTTAGAAAAATGAAACGAATCCAATAAAAATAATTGTAAGTTAAAATTTCTTCCGTAAGAGAGTGGTCTTGTGATAATTAATTGTTCATAGGCCCTATTAGGGGTAGAATCGAGTCAAATAAATCCCGAAAAATTATAATAAAATTAAATAGGGTTAGTTAATACAGGTATGAGTCTAGTATCGATTCTAAAAATAATTATGAGGTTGAAATCAATTATGTGCCTTATGTGTTATGTGTTTTACATGATTATATGAACATTATGTGCTATATAATTACATGTTTAGATATGCGAGTCAGATAGAAACGTATGGGTAGATAATTAAGGATACGTGGTATCAAATCTAAAATACGCGTATGTAGTAAAGTATCTAAACGACTATCTTTCTATGATTGGTTCAGTGTCAGCAAGGCCGATCAGGCTAGGGACAGAAGGCGGTGAGTTGAACTAGGTTAAGTACGCACAAGGCAAGTTTTCCCCTATTCTAAATTCAGAATAGTGAATTATATCTCATTTTCCCATATCAGTTATCTTTGATAAATTTTTGTTCATATACACTATTACACAATTATTGAATCTTGTTTCTATTTCACTTCGATTCTTGATTTCTCCCAATTTATTGAATCCTTTATTCGTATTCCTATACTTTTACCCTTGTTACATATACTTTGATATATCCTGGTATTGGGATACATCAAAAGCATTCCGATTGTTCCGGATGCTACGCTTTGGACTGGATGGTTACTTTATGGGCTGGGTTTTACCTAGACCTGTAATTAATAGGCCATAGTTGCCTGAGTACTCCTTATGTTGGTTGGGTCTATGCAGTTGGGTATAGATCCGTACTGTATCTTGACTGATCAGTAGGTTATAATGCATATGTTGGTTCTTGTTTCCGGTCTTGTTCATTTGGTACTCGCCAGTGTTGGAAAATTATTATCCTATACAAATACAGATGGTTGTTCAAACCAGCAGCTTATTGGTTCACTTATTCTTCTCTCTTTATACTATACATATATATTGTTGCTGGCTTGTTGAGCAATTTTGGCTCATCCCTTTTTATTGTTATTCCTATTGTTTTACAGTTAAGGTAGAGAATGAAACCCATCAGAAGCCGCGTAGTCAAGAAGCGAGTCAAGCAGCGGGACCCTCTTATACCAAGAGTGTTCCTTCCTATTCCTGAAGAGAGCTTTGAGTTACCAGATCAGGTGTAACAGGATAAGTAGTAATGTTGGGTTGAATAAAAGTTTTGTGTGGTTTGAATAAAAGTTGTGTGGTGAGAATGTAGATAGAATAAAGTTTTGTAACAAAGAGAGTTCTTGAGACGGATTGTTTTATTTGAGTTTGTAATAAAGTTAGCGTGTTGTTCTTGTTTTCAACTCTTAACCTTAAAAGATCCTGAGTAGCAGTAGTTCGGGGTAATTATCATATTTATATTCCGCTTGTGCAGGTTTAGTTTGTAGTTGTTATTAATAATGCCCCAAATCTATACCCCGGATTTGGAGGGTGTTATAATCTTGGCCAAGTTGCAAGCTGTGAAACCCACACAACAAATTTCTGCACAACCATCTGTCATTGCTGAATCTCAAGATCAAATAGTGCAAGATGAACCTCCAAAGACAAAGAAGCAAAGGTACAAGCAAAGAATCAAGAGAAAATTGGATTTCAGTGATGAGGAGATGGAAGGATACTTTCCCAAAGAGTCTACTTCTACAACAACTCAAACTTCCATGCCCTCTGTGGCACATGAAGAATTCAAGATAGATCCATCCAAGAATTTCCATGGTGACCCTATCATTCCAAAGGATGAGCCAATAGACTGGGATAGTCTACCAATTCCCGAACTCAATCTACCTCATTTCATGAAGCCAAAGAAGACAAAGACCAGAGCAGTCAAGAAAGTGAAGCCCTCAACTCTCAGATCCAAGTCCCTAACCAAAGCTCAAACCAAGGTCAACAAGGGAGATATAATGTACATCTGTGACATCAAGGAATTCTCTGAACTAAACTTTTATCTAGATGAACTGGAAGAAGTTAGAGGGATTGATGCTTATAGAATTTTACCTGAAAGATTAGTATTCAAGTACAAGGGAAGAAAAGATATATCATGGCCACTTCACAGGATTCTTCAAGAGAGTCATTCTGTATTGATAAAATTTTATTCATCCTTCAAAAAGAACTTTGGATTCAATGTGACAGCTAGAAGACTAGTTCTAAAGAAGATTGAAGAACTGAGGAGTATTAGAGCCAAAGATGCACTCCCAAAGACCATAACTATTCCTTACACAGGGAGTAGAGTGCATCTAAGGCCCTACTGGCTAATGAAATTCATGGATGATAAGGGAGTTAGAAGATTCTTCAGATTAGAAGACCAGTTGAGCATCTCTAGCAATGAGACTCTTCTGGAAATACAAGGAATGCTAGATCTTTCAGAATCTGATGAACTTGAATTCCACAGACAGCTCCAAAATCAGATAGAAGAAAACAATAGGAGGCTTGGGAAGAAATCCAGACAATCAAGGAAATAGATTAATTTGCTCAGACTAGAGGAGCACCTTGAAAATGATTGTGAGCAAATCTTTGTACACTTTGTCTTGTAAATTTTTCAGTAACTGATACAACACTTTTTAGTTTTATCTACTACTTTTAAATCTGTATTTTCTTTGTGTATTTTGTTATCATCAAGTTTCTCTTAATTTATGGCTATAATTCTAGTAGACATAAATTGGGGGAGATTTTTAGGAATATGTTATGAACTTGATGATTACATTAACAAAACACCTTAGTAGATTCAACTTAGTGAAAAATGTAGCACTCGACGGATAACCAAATATAGTCCCGATAGATGACTCAATATAGTCCCGACGGATGATGATTTGACATCCATCGAGTGAGTAGCTTATGTAACAATAAGTCATGTTGCACATTTCTGCAAACATCTTTGTATAGATTCTGTAGTAGCATAAAAGTCATGTTGACCTTAATTAGATATGCAGAATAGGTTGATTAATTGTAAATATAAGATGTCTTGTAATTCTGCATAAATGAAATGAAGTCAAGTGTCAAATAGCTACCCGATGGATGATTAACAAAGGTACCCAACGGATGATCAACAAGGCTACCCGACGGATGATAATCATGTACCCGACGGATGATCAATTCAAATATCTATTGACAGTGACAACACCGTCACATGCGTCGAGTGTTTGTAAAAGGAATGTGGCAGCCTACTCAGCTGGGTTTTTGAGAACAAAGAAGCATTACCATTTCTATGCTATTATGAAGATATTCAAAGATGCAGGAATAGAGTAGTGAAGCAGCATGGTATTAGACTTGATAGGTTTTGTTTTTATCTAGTCTTATTACTATGTAATCTTGGTGATATAAAAACCAAGAGTAGCAAGTAGAACAACAAGAAGACTAAGCAAATACATTCTCAGAGAAATAATTGTAAGCTGAATCATGTAGCATTTCTCTGTAAGTTTAGTTGTTCATATTTGTAAGCAGCTGTGAGCTATTCAAGCTTTACAGGGTTCTCTTGATATATATATATATATATATATATATATATATATATCTGGTGGATACATTCAAATCCACCAGAAAATTTTTAAAGACTTGTATTTTTAATTACTTGTATTTTGATTTATCTAACTCTTCATTCTACACTTTGCAAATCAAACACTTATATATTATGAAGTTAGAACCATTTTTCTTTAATCTTAAAAAGTAGCCAGAATTACATTCAACCCCCCTTCTTTAATTCTTGTTGTATTGTTAGGGACTAACATGTAGAGATCTTTGACTTAAAATATTTTTATCCAAACAGATTTATTTAACTCCAAGCTTCTTCATAATTCTTCCGAGGCATGATATTCTTGATCATCTTCCAGATAGAATCCTTAAGCTTGATATTGTTTAAATAAAAAGACTCAAGTCTGCTCTTTTACATTTTTACAGACTTTAAATGTTACAAGTACAAGTGCAAACTAAGATTAGAATACAACTTACTTAGGGTTGTCAATTTGACTTAGTTTTGTGAAAGTACATGCATGTCTTGCACAAGAGCATACATTACGGTACCCTATGATGTATGTATTTGTATCTGTTCTCATCTCGGTATAAAATATCCTAACACCTCATTGCTTCAGCCTTACTTATTTTTGAAATATAGTTTTATTGTAAACTGTAAATTATTTATTTCTGATTTCTCATTTTATAAGTTTTATTCTAAATCCGTACTGGGCATTTGGCTCATGCCATATTCTTTTTCTGGCAGGTCGTTAGGGGGATCTGGGGCTATATGTTGGAGAGTTACCTTATTTCGTTGATTAGGATTTTGGACTTTATCTTTATCTAGACGTAATTATTTATTTAGAGATTTCAACATTTATATTATTGTTTTAAGCATTTTAGAGATTGAATATTATTATGGAGATTTTTAGGCTAGTGCTCTATTTGCAGGTTTATGGATTATAAGTAATATCTCCTTTTATTTATAGGAAGGGGGTGTTACATTACGTCTTTAATTTCATTTTATACGAGCCCTATATAAAAAATTATATTAGATTGGGATATACTCCCTTTTCTCTCTCATACAAACTTCCGTATAAACCAATACCTAAATATATTAATTTATATACGAATTATGTTATTCATTTTGTTTTCATCGATTAAAACACTGCTTTGCCAAAAGTATTATGAATAATTTTCTTAAACAAAACATTATAATTACATATAGCTAACACTTTTTATACTAAAAGACGTTATTTTTTCTATTTTAAATAAGTTGCCCTTTTCCTAAATAATTTTATTAAACAAAATATTATAATTACAAATAACTAACACTTTTTCTACTAAAAGACATTATTTTTTCTATTTTAAATAACAAAAGTTGCCCTATTCCCAAAAATAACACGGACAAATTTATTTAATAAAATGATATAATAATAATAACAATAATAATAATAATATCAATAATAATAATAACAATAATAATATCTATATCGACTTTTATATTATATTATAATAGACAAAATATTAAAAAAATTAGTAGTCGATACATGTTGCAATTAATTAATTATCCTTATTTAAATATTCATATTATTTTTACTTAATTACTCTTATTTAAATATTTTAAAGACCGTTTATTTTAAACCCATTATAATCTTAACTATGATAGGCGAATTGCATATAAATCAAGTGCATGTAACCCTAAATTCAAAAAAACAAAATCTCATTATGTACTGTACAATTCAATCAATTTACAAATTATGATCCAACCCCATATCTATTTATTTATATTGGTCAATTTGAAGATCAAAAAAATGTTTAATTCCAAAACATTCTTGGCTCAAAAAAAGAGCATCAGGGTAGGGTGTGGTGCTCATTTGCATCATAAACTCAACAAATCTCATTATATTTTCAATACTATAATCGTTGTTGTGGTTTATTTTACTGCACATATTATAAGTTATATATTTATACTATTATTTAATATACAACATTAATTTTTTTTGTCAATCACATGTATTATTGATTATAATCTAATTTCAAAATCATATTTAACATCAAAAAATCTCATTAATATTTTTATATTCAAAATATAATCGTGTATACTAATCAAATTACAATCTATACACATTATTCATTCAGACTTGAACAAAATTATCCTAATTATTTGGACTAAAATAAAAAATTTAAAAACTAAATATGATTAGTTATATTTAAGACTCAATAATAGATTAATATTAAGAAAATAATTAAATAAGTACACATAGAATTAAATATGTATAATAGCCTCGGGTCAAAATAAAATAACTATATAATATCCTCATGGGTCAAAAAAATATATACTGAACAGTCTAAAACAAAAGTCAAATTAAAATTCAATATTTAAGTAGATATAATAGCCCGGGATAAAAGAAAATAGTATACATCATTCAACGAGGTTTATACAAAGTTATACTATTGTCCAGTGTAAAATAACAAATAAAAAAAATTAAACATAGCTAAATGGATTTGCTGCATCGGGCTAAAAGAAAATAAGAAGATACTACTGATGTGGTTGAAAAAAATATATTATTGAACTAGGATGGAACAAAATTAGAATTAAAAGATAATTTACCGGTCGATACAATGACATCGGGTTAAAAAATAATGTATTACTCATCCGAGTTAAAACAAAATAATATTCTACGAGGGCTAAAATTAAATTCAAAATAAACTAACAACAATTATTTGAATTTGGTTGATACAACGAGCTTATATAATTCTAGGTTTTCTTCTATATCTATAATATCCATACAATTTTATTAAAATAAAACTAGAGATAATTCGTCACTTTATATAATTATGTCAGAATAAAACAAAACAATATTTATGATTCATCGAAACTAAAAAACAATTTTACAATTAATTCAAGATGAAAATATTTAGATCAACTAAAATAAAATAATATATACTTTTATTTGTGCTAAAACAAAAGTATATCATGAGTTAGATGTTAAACAAATTATATTAAAACTAAATACAATTAGTTGGATTTAGTTGGTATAACGAGTCTTCGACTAAAATAAAATAATGTGTACAACTGTTCCGTGCTAAAAAAAGACTAAAATCAAACTAAAGATAATTCATATTATTTATCTAGGCTAAAATTTATATTTTAATTAAAACATAATTATTATTTGTATAAACATCTATAAATATTGATAAAATTATATATTAGGTAATGAATCACACACAGAGGGGGGGGTTGAATATGTTTTTTTAATTTTAGGCTTTTCTTGAAAGATAATGGTTGAACAAAGTAAATTAAATCTTTGTTCATGCAGAAATTAAACTTGCACAAAATAAAGAAAACAGATCTTCAAAACTTACTTAATTTTTGTATTAAAAATTAAGATGCTTCGCTACAAAATTTCTAATCTCTTCGAAGTTAAAGAGCTCAGCTTCTTCTCGAGAGTGTTACAAGAATTTTGATCTAATGAGAACCGGTGTTAACTTTATAGCTAGTTAACTGCTGATTTACACAGTGGATAATAAATATGCTATTTGCTTTTCTAAACTGTCACTTGTCATTTCTATTTATAGAAAAGAAAATCTTCCATTTCTGGTGTAACATATCTTTAGTATCCCGTGTTTACTTTAATCTTCCTCTGTTAGTTAATCTTTGCCAATGATCTTGCACACACTTCAAGCTACTTTTTGTAGACTTGTTAATCCAGCTGTTGGATTGTTTGTTGATTGTTTATCTTGGATATTAAACTGATCTACAATTCTGTACTTTGAGACTGTACTTTGAGATCTCCCGTTTGATTCATTTGAACACTTGATATCTCGATAAGTACAAAGGCTTATCGAGATCTCTAATTCTCCATAATGAGTTTGGCTTATAGAGGTCTTCAGCTCATCGAGATCTCTAGTCTTCATAACTTCACTTGACTTGTAGATATCTTTGAGTTCTCGAATGGATATAGACTTGTCGATAACTCTGAGTTCTCTAGTGAAAGAATGACTTGTCGATATCTTTTTGAGTTTTTGAGTAGCTTTCCCGACTTCTCTACTCCCGGTGGATATTACTTATCCATTGAGTAGATATTGCTCATCCGTCGAGTAGATGTATAGCTTATCCGTCGAGTAGATTTTGCTCATCCGTCGAGTAGATGTTATTCATCTATCGAGTGGATATATAGCTCATCCGTCGAGTAGATATTGCTTATCCGTCGGTACTCTCTGGAGTTTGAATGACTTCTCGATAAGTCATTCTGGAGTTCTCGAATGACTTCTCTATAACATTAAATCTGTGACTTGTAAAGATCTTGACTTATAACATTTTTCTCCAAACATATTTATTCAACTCCAAGCTTTTTCAAAATTCTTCTGAGGCATGATCTTCTTGATCTTCTTCTAGATAGAATCCTTAGGCTTGATACTGTTTTAGGAAAAAGACTCCAGTCTGCTCCTTTGTATTTTTACAGACTTTAAGTGTAACAAGTACAAAATACAAATTTAGATAACAATACAACTTACTTAGGGTTGACAAGTTGTCTTAGTCTTGTTAAAGTACATGCATGTCTTTTACAACATTATATATTTCAGTCAATAATATATTTATAAACATATCTATTTCTTCATCATGTTTCCTTCTTCTTTCTTCAGCTTCAGCCTTATCTCTTTTCTTTGTTTCCTCCCTTTCAATCAACCATTCAGCCAAAGATGATCTCCAAATTCTTGTAACAGTGTCCTTTCCTTTTAACAAACTTAGCACTCTCTTAATTTCTGTAGGAGTCAAAGAATCCATTAAGTCTTTGTTTAGAAGAGTGAATGTACCATCCTTAAAATAGATTCTAACTTCTCTTAGTGATACAACCCAGACTTTGACAATTTCCTCAGCTGAATTTTGGAAATGGTCTTCATCTGTGATGCACCAATTTAGAGGTAGAAAGTCAGATTCTTTGAAGCAATTACAGATGGCCCTTTCAGTGACTTCAACTTCCTTTACAGGCTTGAATTTCTTAGGCTTTCTTTCCACTGATTTGAGATTGAATTTTAGTGATGGTTTGGCTAAAGGTAGGGTTGTTATTTTCTTGAAATTTGTGAGGCTTGAGGTGATTGGAATTTTTAGGAAGGAGTTGGCAGTTTGTTTGTAAAGAAATTTTGGCTTAGGTGTTTGGGAAAATTTGATGTTAGAGATAGTTGATATTGTGAGTTGAGCTGAGGTTTGAGGTGGTTGTTTTTGGATATTTAGGGTTGTTTTAGTTTTTGAATCATCACGAGGTTTTCTGCACTTCCTTTCCCCTTTTCTCCTCGTGTCTTCATCTTTCTTGTCATCCTCCTTCTTCTCTCCACCCCTGCTTGCAGATGGCTTAGTAGACTGACTTGAATTTAATCCAGAAGGATTTTGATCATCTTTCTTCTGCTCATCATCATCCAAATCATCTTTGTTGATTTTTGTTTTGGGCAAGTTTGCTTCCGCATTATCCAGATATCTTCTCAACAGTTTTATCATCTCCTCATCTTTAATAGTTTTGTTCCTTTTTACTTTCAGCTCAGTTTCAAGAGTCATGATGAGCCTTTTGTTTGCCATGACACACTGCTTGGGACCTTAAAAATATTTGAAATGTTTGGTAGTAGAACAAATGTATGCCACTCCCTTGCTAGGCTGTAGATAAGCTTCTGGGAAAGCAGCTACTTGTGCATTCTTCAATTATGTTAGCAAGAGAGTATCTTCATGAATCACAATTTTGGATTTTCTTATCAAAATATCTAATTCAGATGCCCTCCTAGAGATAAGATAGTTACAGGACACCTGCATACATCTGTCTAACCCTGAGTCATTGATGTTGACCACTATCCTTCTTTCTTTGAAATTGTCTTTAGTTACCAAGATCACTCTTATTTAGTTTATTGTCCTATCCAATGCTTTCTTGTAGGTGAAGAAATTGTTATTGAGAGAAACTCTGAGTGCCTTAAGAAGTTCATCAAATTCTCTGCTTTGACTGGGACCCTTAGCTGCTTTAAAAAAGTCTCTCCATTCCAATATTAATTTTTCGATTTAAACTCTCTTCAGCACTTTGGACTTGTTGTTGAGATGACCTTGACTGTGCCAACCTAGCCTCTATCTCCCCCTTAGTCTTGTTGACAGGCATGAGAAGGGGAGTAGGCATTTTAGGTCTTACTTGTTCAGGCAAAGAAGGTAGTGGTATGTTGAGTTTACCCATGATGGCTCCTAAAGCGATGGAATTTTGCATTTGAATATGCTTATGGGAGTCCACCAGAGTTTGGATGTCTGTTTGTTGGCTCTTGATAAGAGATGTCAAAGCCTGAACTTGTGTAGTTAGAGAGGAGTTGGAGTCTTGCAATGCTGTGACTTAATCCAGTGAAGACTGAATTTGCAGATTTGTTGAGGTGGATCACGGCTGATAAGAGCTGCTAGATGTGCCAAAGTATTCTCTTACAACCTCTTTGATCCCTTCCATCAACAATGCTGAAGGTTTATATCTGCTCTGGTGAAGTTGATCCAGCTGGACCTTGGTCTCATTTGAGTGAGTAATTTGTTGTTGGATCACTGTATGGAGATTCGTGAAGGATAGTTTGAGATTTTTGACTTCCTTCTCAATAGAGGCAAGATCCATCCTAGCCATTTGCTTAGAAAAATGCTTGAATTTCGAAGAGATCTGCTCTTGAGATGGTATGATCTTGTCCATTTTCTCATTCACTAGTTTTCCGATTCTGTCTTCATGACCAGTGAGCTTGATTTTAAGAGCCTTACCAAAAAGATGAAATGCTTTGAGATGAGCTTTGTATACATCTGTAATGGCATCATAGACAGCTTCTGGACTCAAGTCTTTTGCATTGCTGCCCAGAATAGTAACATACTCTTCTCTAAATCTGGTAAAAACTTGATTCATCTCCAAGGCAAAGTCCTCAGACAGCCATGCATCCACATTCCCATCTGGCTCAGCATCATTGACAATTTTCTCCTTTTGCTCCTTAACTTCTTCATTATAAGCAAGCATAATCGCTTGATAATCTTGGTTGCTCATGTTTGAAGTTAAAAGATGTTGTGAGATGTTAGCCAGTCCAGAGATCTGCTCTACTAGTAGATCATGTACAGGAGTTGGTTGAGAGGCAGATTTTTGTAGCCACTGAGAGGGTATATGAGGTTGTTGAGGTTGAGAGCTTGATGGTTCATCAGAAACTCCTGTGACTGAGATCACAGTTTGACTCACAAATTTCTCTGTGGTTATGACAATGTGTTATCCTCCACTTGTAGTGGGAACCTCCAATTGAATTGGAGGGGATTTGACTGGGCTACTGTCATGTGCACCAACCTCAAACCCTTGTGTGTCTTGCAACACACTAGCACTTGAATGTGCTAAGCTTGCCTCCCCTATGACAGGATCATGGGCAATTGTACTCCTAGCTTCAACTGCAGAGGCAATTTCTGCTAGGGTTATGAGGGGAGTTGTTCCTTCACGAGGAACCTCCAATTAAATTGGAGAGGATTTAGATGGCTCCCCCTCAGGAGTACTACTCTCAAACCTTTCAGTCTGTGAGGACTGTTTTGCACATGAAGGTGCATTAGAGATATCCATGGGGTCTTCAGTAAAGACTGATGAACCCCCCATGTTTGTGATGGTGTCATCAAGGTCTACCCCAACATGTAGCCTCTCATCATCTAAATGAGGTGTCTGGGTGGTGAGCAAAGCTTCTTGAGCTAAGTCACTCGATTTTTGTTGCACTTGAGAAATGGAGTCAAGTGGAATTGGGATAGAAGAAATATTGGATATAAGAAATTGTTGCTCAGTTGTGAGTGTTAGCAGCTCCCCTTGAATAGATGAGGGAGCATCAAGAGATGTGCTCTCCCAGTGAGTGCCTTCCTTGTTTCTCCTACCATACACTTGAATTGCTTCTGATGCAGGCAGTGCAGACTCACTCCTGGTTGTTTTTGCAACTGCATCATGTTGGGAGGATGTAGAGGAAGATAGAGTGGTCAACTCAGTTTGTTTACTTCTTTTGGATCTTTTGACCAGAGGTGGTACTCTTTCAGCTTTCTCCTCACCACTCTCATTTAATGCAGCTAGGTTTATCCCCGTTCTCTTCTTTTTACTGACCTCGCCTTTTTGAGAAGATGAGATAGTTGGTTTCCTAGCTTCTAAAGGTTGTGAAAGAATGGTTGAGCTTAGGAAGATCCCTGTTGGTGATCCTGTGTTTGTACTTCCACAGGTTCAGGAATCATAGTTGTACTAGATTGTGCATTTGATCTCATGTCAGGCATAGGATAAGGATAGGTCCTAAATCTTTCCAACATAAATGCAGTGATTTTCAGATTTACATTGACCTTATTCTTTGTAGTAAGTGAGCCAAATATTATCTTGGACACTTGCTTATAGTTGCCTATCTTAGTACTATTTATACCATTCAACAGATGTATGTCAGCTACTTTATTATTTAAAGTGGACATAATAAATCTAGGAAAGAATATTTCCTTACCTCTAGTTGTTAGGGGCATAACCAACCTGGTTGTAAGTTCTTCCAGGATCAGTAGACCAACATTTAGGTGTCTGTTGTGGGCAATTGAATACACCAGCTTTTGCATAACACTTAAGATATTGTCATATCCAGTTTTTATGCAAGTAAAGGCCCTTACTACAGATTTAAAGATGAATGACCACTCCTTCCTTAGATTGGTCCTGTTTAACCTTGACAGGTTGATTCTCCCACAATAATTGATGAAGTCCATAAACCCAGTCAGCTCATCAGGAGTTGGTACCTCCACCAGATTCTCAGTTGGTAGCCCCAAAGCTCTATTCACATCTTGATCATTGAATTCTATTTGTTGGCCTCCAATTGTGCATGTCACCACTAGAGAGAGAGAATTGTTGTTAACATCAGTCCTCACTACAGCTGTAGTCCAGAAATCATGCAGCACATCTAGATACAGTACTGGATTTGCAGTCAAGGCACCTGCAAAATAGGATTCAGACAGCAGTTTTACAAACCCCCTGAAACTATCAGGTGCTTGGTTTGCATCAGTGAAAGCAAGATAATTAGTTCTTTTCTCCGGGATAGATGCCCTAGCAACATTTTGAGCTATAGTTGATTGATGAGAATAAATGGGTAGGAAAGATCTCTGAGAAAGAATGAGAAATGAGAGAGAAAATGGTTATGGATTGAAAGCTAGGTCACTTTAGATCTCGAAAGCTATAAGTAAGTATGTATCGAGAAGTCTAGGTATTTATAGTAAAAGAAGATGACTTATCGAGAACTCAAAAATAGTCATTTGGAGTTTGTCTATCGAGAAGTCATTTAGAGAAGTGAAGTACATATCGAGAAGTCATTTTAAATCACTCTTATAGAGAACTCAAACTTGACTTATCGAAATGTCAAATAAATACCCAGTTTTTCCCCAAAAGTGGAATAAATTAATTCTAACTTTTACTTGAATAAATTCAAAATAAAATTAGAATGCATTTTCCAAAAGTATTTTACTAAAATAATTTATCAATTTAAATTATCTCAGTTCTGAGTTATTGATAAGTTAAAGTTTGTACTTATAGAGAATCATATGAATGAATACTACTAGAGAACTCTATAAGGACTTATTGATAAGTCATTTTGAACCTATCGAGAAGTCATTCGAGAAGTCAGTAAGTTGACTTATCAAAGACTCACTCGAGAAGTCCTAAACTGACTGGTCGAGAAGTCACTTTATACTTATCGAGAACTCAGTTCTCTAGATAATTTTGGTTATTGTCATTCTGCCTTGAGTTAATTTTACATATTAAGGATGTAAATTAAAAACTAAGCGGTTTACTCAGAATTTGAAAAATTCCAAGTTAATTAAATTTGAAAGACAAATATACAGAGATTTCTGAAATATTTATAATTCATATTTCAGTTAATTTCTAATTTAATCAAATTAATTTTGATTTACTAGAGATTAATCTGCTGCACAACATTAGCCGAGTCTTGCCTTAGGATGAAGAATTGAGCAATCCAATTTCACTTACAAGTCTAGTGAAAGTTTTTTCATCCAAAGGTTTAGTAAAAATGTCAGCTAGCTATTTTTCCGTTGGTGCAAGAAGTTTTAATGCTAAATCAGGATACAGGTCTTAGAAAGACAGAATTTGTATCTATGAAACAAACAGCTCCAAAACTGATTCCCTTGGAATATCATAATCCCAAGTTGAGCTTCCTTCCAGTATCTAAAGATCCTCTTTCTCCCCCTGAGGTTGTGCAATCAAACTCAGGTGTATGAGACGAGCTTCCATTTGCCATGATTCTCTTGTTGGGAGTTTCTTCATTTCCTTAGTCTGACAAACTTTACAATTTTCAACTTGAGAAAGCTTGTTTATTTCTCCTGATACCTTGGTGTAGAAGCAGCAAATACCATTCTTATTTCTTGAGTCAAAATCTTCAACAAACAAGCTTCCTTTCCTTGCTCTCTTAGGAATAACTTCACCAGTTTTCTTGCTGATAACAGTGCATTCTCCTTGTAGAATAAGACTTGAGACCATTGTCTACAATATGCTAATTCTGAAAAGACTCACTTCAAGATCAGCTACTAGTTCTACATCATCAATGACAATATTTTCAGAAACAATCTTGCCATATCCTATTGTGAATCCTTTGCTGTTGTCTCTAAAGGTCACCAATGGGCCATCTTTCTCCTCGAACTGTGATAGCAGGGCCTTATCACCTATCATATGTCTGGAACATCCACTATCAATGATCCATATGACTTTCTTTACTTTACCCTGCACACAATGAGATTCAGGCATGTTTAGTAACCCAAGCAGTGTTGGGTACTTTCTTCTTGTTATCTGATTTAGCAGAAGTAGAGTGATTTGTTTCAGATAAAATAGAGTTCAATGATTGTTGTGCATTTTCCCTTTCTGATGTAGACTCAATTTGTGTTTTTTAGGTCTACTCTCAGTTTGTGACAACTCTTCATCACTTTCAAGTTGCAAGGGATGCAATCAAACTTATCACATAATGAGTAGGGATCATCTAAATCTGCTTCATTGTATTTGCAAGTTCCTTCAGTTGGCTTACTAACACCCTTTTTACAAAGATGAGTTAGATGATTTGCAGAACTACATATTCCACATTTCTTTCCAGGAATGTCTGTAACATAGTTCAGATTGTTTCTTTTGTTATTCCCAATTCTTTCACTTCTATTTTTCTTCTTCTTACTTGCATCTTCAATCTTGGTTTCTTTGACAGGAGTCTTGGTACTTTAGTTGTCCATGAGATTTTCTTCAGCCTTGGAAGATTGAATTAAATCTGCATTCTTCTTTTCATTATCCTCATCTGCAATTTCTTGCTTGATAATCAATTCTTCTTCACTGAAGTTTACCTCACAAGTCTTAAATACTGGTGACCCAACATTTTTCAGCATTGCTGGAACATTTTCACTCTTTGTTGCTTTTCCTCTGTCACCAGTGTTTTTCTTCTTGCTGTTTAAGGTATTATAATCAAGACCAATGACAATGTTTGCACATGGTTTATTTTTCTCATGGTACTGACCAACCAATTCAGATGCATTCTTGAAGGACTTCAAATTTAGTTCACTTTTCTCCAGTTTTTCTCTTAGCACACCCTCAATCTCATTTGCACACTTGAGCTTGTTTTTCAGATAGCCATTTTCTTGTTTCAAGGCTTCAAGCTCCACTATCAACAATTCAGCTTCTTGTTTTTCACTTTCAAGCTTCTCATTTAACTTTGTTAATCTGCTAACTTCTTCATTAGCAGCAACCATGCTTGTCTGAATGTGAAACATTTCTGTGCTCATTTTTTCAACAATTTCCTTATATTGATTCTCATTTAAATAAGTGGAGGTAAGGGTTGGTACTTGTGATTTAGATGAGGATGATTCTCCTTGCTCCAAGGCCATGAGTGCATAGTTTCCAAGTTCTTCATCTTCATCATTTTCAGAATCATCCCAACTTTTACCTTATGCAATATAAGCTTTGCTTTGCTGTTTCTTCAGAAGAGCTTAATACTTTTCTTAAAGTTCAAGATAAGCCTTATCTTTATTTTCCTTATTGGGTTTCCTGCATTCTGTAGAAAAGTGACCTAGTTCATCACATCTGACCCACCAGGGACTCAAACCTGTAGCTCTGATACCAACTGTGACGGCCTCAACCCCGGGGTCAGGAGTTGATGTCACCAACAACAATAATAACAATCATAATTCAGTCCAACTCATTAATAATACATAACTACGACCCCTTTACCAAGACCTTTTCCAGGTTTAAGTATGACTTAGGTTACTCAACTAACACAACCCAAATTACCTTACACAATCCTGACCATTAATTTAATGCAGCAACTCAACATACCTCATCTGGTCTGAACACAACTACCTCAGAGGAGCCTGACACGAAAGGAGCTAGAACTCTGCCCTGACTACCGTGCAAGAATCTCCTAGGCATCTGTAATATAAATAAAACATATTGCAAGGGTGAGCAATTAATTGCTCAGCAGTACCACTATATGAATAACAAGTAAAAATAATTTAATAAAGCAGTGATAGGAACAGAATTCATAGCTCATTAGGAAACAAGTAAACATTCATAACTGGATATTTAAACTAGCATGCTCCGAGAAATAACAATATCAGTCGTGTGCTGTGTATAAATACCATAGTTCAATTCTTTTAGCATGCTATTTTCATTTCCAAACTTTCTGTTCCATTACCGGAACCATAAAACCATTTGTCCCGTTACGGGGACCCAAAACCATTTGTTCCGTTTCTGGAACCTCAATCACTTGTTCCGTTACTGGAACCACAAAATCATCTGTCCCGTTACGGGGACCACAAACTATTTATTCCGTTATGGGAACCATAAAACCAAAATCAGATATATAAGTGGATGAATTCTAGGGACAGCTGATCAGTCTATCCCACCATAATTTGTTCCGGAACTCAGAGACTAGCTAGGTCTCTGTCATGCTGGACTAAGCGGCCTACCAGTGCGCGCATCCGACTTAGCCGCTTACGGAACCACTTGCTGGGCCGTTACCTAATAACGGGCCTCTTACGCCACTGACCATCCAATATCTGATTCATTTTATCCAGTTTCAAAATCACTTTTACCTATCTCTTGTTAAAATAAATTCTGTCACAGCACACTATTCAAAACCTCTTTTCTATTTTTAATCACACTTTAGAGATAGGTATTTTCAGAAGTTACTTTTCCCCAAAACAATTTGAAAAATTGTGATTTATAAGTACAGGGGATACGTAACTTAAAATGTTTCTGTTCCATTACGAGAATAAAACAACAATTACTCATATATACTGAACCACAAGAGTATGGTCATGGGTACTTGCCTTACAGAGCTTTACGACTATTACTAATCAATTCTGATCCGACTCGGACGCTCAGGCTTTATCGTCTAACCACTAGATCACCTTGGATTCGACTTAAGTACTCAAGTTCTTCGGTTGAACCCTACCGAGCTCGTCGACTGTCCACTAAGTTATCTTTAGCGCAACGTCCACTTTCAGGTTCCCGACTATAACCTACAGGGTCGAAATACCCTACGTTAGACGACCAGGTATGCTTGACATATCCTTACTAACAACCTACCCATTCGATATCAATTCCCGAGTCGTAAGTACACATGATATAATAACACACACAACAATTAGAGTTCACATTCATGAAAAATAGGTTCGGTGTTCATTTTTGGAAAAATACATATACTCGTTATTTACAAAAATTAGGGTTATTACTTTTTTGCAACACAGTTCGCTAACACATACAATCAAATTTCATATACAATATATATATATATGTTTATATATACTCGTTCGACGGCCCAATAATTACTGTATACGCTCCCGTATTTCCGTAGTTCGGTTTCTCAGAAATTGGGCAGCACCTCCTTTATTTATCGGACTAACCCGTCGAACAACTCGACGTCACAACAATCACAATCAAATCCAATTCCTAACCACCGATTTCAGTCAACAACGTCAATTCACAAATTCTCCAACACTACTTAAATATAATTATTTATATCTTATATTTTTATTCGTATTTATATTTATTTATTTTAAAATATTAGGACTCAGAACCGCGTCATCACAGTCCACCGTCTGCTCGTCGAAATTCATTGTGGACGGCGGTAAAATCCGCGGGTACCCGATTAAATTCGGGTTTCCTTCGCTCATTTCACCGATTAGTTACATATTTCCACACAGACAAGTATTTATATAATCACGAATCTAATCAATTTTACTTCCTGCAAAATTATTAAATTAAACAACCATCACCAAGCAGTCAAATAAGGCAACAAAATAGTAACAATACACACGTGCAGTCCTAAACTACACGCGCCACCATACCTCTCGGAAATTTCTGAGAGGTGGCAACGCCAGAACACAAAACAGGGCCACATGCATACAGACACTTGTATCAGTATGTGATTAATAGTATTTAAACATCATAGAGCCGAAGCACTCGAGTCAAAGACAGGAGCCACGGCCGGAAAAAGAAGAGAAACCGGCGGCGCTTACCGAGAGTAAGAACAGCGGCAGAACAGAGAACCAAGAGGGAAGGAGAAGAAAAATGAGGGAGAGAGATTAAAGGAGAAATAAAGAGGTAGAGAGAATGATCGAGAGAGAGAAGTGGAGAGAGTTCGAGAGATTTCGATGAGGAAGAAAGGAATAAACTGGGGAACCACAATTAAAAGGGGATAAGATTGATCATATTTATCAGTCTTTAATTGCATATTTCTTTTATAATTTACAACTAATTAACACGTGTCGTGCCCTTGACTGTGCCGCATTTTAAATTTAATCAATATAATATACGAATGGAAATGATAAAAAAATTACCAAATTAATTTTAAAATATCACAAATAATTCAAAGTTATTAAAATAAATTTTTCATAATTTTTGGATTATTTTTGAAACGCAACTCGAACCCGCATTTAATAAATAACGACCTGAGCTGCACTTAAAACAAATTCAGAAAATCTCGAAAATAGTCTTAAAAAGTTACAAATATCCCGAAGTTTATAAAAACATAATTTTCGAAATTTTAAGATAATTTCTGAAACGCAATTTATTCCTGCTTTTTAACAATTAACGAAACAATGCGCGGGTGAAATTAATCCTGAAAATTTCCAAAATAATTTTAAAATTTTCGTAATATTCCAAACATAAATAAATATGAGTTTCATAATTTTTGAAGAATTCTAAAATTAAATACGGATTTTAGAAATAAATGCACACAGAAAATCATATAGGGTTAAATAATTGATGAAATATTGATTTCTAACTTTTATAAAGTCCCAAAAATAATTATTCTAATTATAAAGTCATAAACACAATTTTAGAGACAATCTACATATTTACACAAATAAACTTGTGTTAAATCCACTTTTAAAAGTGAAAACAATTCAATACAAGTCCCTAATTAATTACACGAACCACCCTGGACACCATAATTCACACACATAGATAAAAGTAAAACAACACATAGCTGACAGAATCTATACACATATATTATTCATTTAATAATTCTATAATTACACTTTAATTAAATATAAAAGTATACGAGTCGTAATATCCTTCCCCCCTTAAAAATATTCTGTGCTCAGAATCTAACTTAACTAAATAAGTGAGGATATTTGTCAAGCCCATTGGCTTCTAATTAACAACTTGGTTCGAATCAGATACATATCACCTTAATATTAATACGCAGAATACATTATATACATATACTACAACTGCAGCGTCAACATCAACTCATGAGCAACTTTACTTATGTTTATTTATACCTCTAACGGTTCAATACATTTAGGACCCTACTTGTCCCTCCTATTTTAACTTAACCAATCTCTTTCAAGGTGAAACTACCACAATCCTATTTCTATATTCATATTCTTTTGTGCAAATCCGCTTTCTTCCTTTGTCTATCCCGAGCTGTTTCAACTCTTTTCTGAATCAACACCACTACACTCTTGATTTACTAAATTAGCTCAGGTCTTAACAATACCTTTACTCCCACTTTATCTCAATAGAGTGAGGACCCACGCTTATGTCCATACAACACTTCGCAAAGTAGCATTCTCTTACTAACTATTATTATAGAAAACTCGATCTATAGTAGGTGATTAACGCAGTTCCCTTTTTAAACCCATCATATATACTCTCCACATATCTTATATTGTCCGAATCACCTCCTCACTTTGACCCTTCATCTAAGGATGATAAGCAGTACTCATTTTCAACTTAGTTCCAAACATTCGAACACCTCTTACTTATTCTCTTCCGTCAAGGTTAGAAAGTAATCTCATATATTCACTTCTTATCACCTTTAGGTATTCGAACTCCAACTTTTACTCTTTCCAATTCTTCTATTAATTCCTCAGTAATCTTAATCATATTCATTTCTTCTCTTTTATTCAAGACATTGGTCCCTAGATGGACCTTGCTTTGTTGGTAGTTACTCAAACAACCGGGCTCCTGACCAGAACTTCATACTTTTAAGGTTTAATATACAATTGCTACTGTTCAACCCTTCGCGGCCTTTCTTTAAGTTTTCAACTTGGCCTTCCTTAGCCCTTAGATGGGCGAGGATGTTATCAATAAATACGATTATACCATGCAAGTACTCCTGATACACCATATTCCTGAATTCCTTATAGACGACTGATACACTCGTTACTCCACATATTATCACCAAACTTACAGCGCTCATAACTCATTCTAATTTCAATCTTGATATGTCCTCAAGCTGGATTTTATGTCAATCCTGTAGAAATCACACACTCCTTGAATTAGGTTACATAAATAATCAATTCTTTATAGAGGTTACTTATTCTTATTCATCATTTTGTTAAACTCCCAATAATCAGTACACAATCTCATAATTTCATTCCTCTTTCCCAGCAACATCACTGGTGCACCTCAATAGACTCGGGTATGTTCACTTTCCTCCTTCCAATAACTTTTACAATTATCAAACTAGTTATTTCGTTCCAACTTCCCCAACCTAAGTATTTTCTCCGTCGTATCTTTATAGATGGTGGATCTACCTTATATCCTTAGCTTATTACTTCTTTTCTCACATGATTGGAAGAATTCCTTATATTACTTCTGCATCCAAAAACTTACCTTACTATTGGCTTCTGTACACTTTATACTTCACTTCTTCTAAAACCACTCCTTGCCATAACACAGGACAATCAACTCAGTCCTACAATCATATCAAACCCCTCTAGTTCGGAGGGTGTCAGATCAACTGCAACTACGTCCAACTTCTAAACGCTTGATTTCTTGGTTCCTTTTGGAAGTTCTATCTTTAGCTGAGCTGGATGTTGGCCGTTGGGATATAATATCTTGAATAACCATTCTACAACTCCTTGCAATATGGCCACTTTCCCCATAATTGCGATACATAACTCCTGGATCTTTTGGATTACATTCCGATGCTTAATGACCCTTATGTCCATGCTTGAAACATCGCACATTCTTCTTGCACGTACCACTGTGTCTCCTGTCACAGGACTTACAATCCACTGTTGACTTGACTAACTGAGCTGGAGTGGAAGCAATTGAAGTAGCACTAGACCTAGCCTGAAATAAACTCTGTCTCCGGAATCCCTTACTCCTGTTTCGGCCAAACCGATTCTCAAATTCCTGACTGGATTCTCCTTGGTCTGCCTTGGCCATAACACCTTCCGACTTCCTTTTCTTATCACTTTCTTCCTTAACAGTCAACCTCTGGTCACCTTCCATTACGAGGGCGACCTGAACCATAGAGGAGTATGTCTTGAGTTGCAATGCCACAACTCCTCTGCGAATTTCAGGCTTTAACCCTTGTTGGAACCTCCTTGCCTTCTGACTCTCTGTACTTACATACTCAGGAACTAATCAGGCCAATTCTGTAAACTTGACCTTATATTCAGCTACGCTTCTACCATCTTGCTTCAATTCTAGAAACTCAATCTCCATTTAACTTCAGACACAACCTGGGAAATACTTTTCCAATACAACTTAGTAAACCTAGCCCATGGAACAGGGCCTTCTCTTTCTAACGCTCTGGTTAATTCCCACCAATAATTCACTTCATTTTCAAGAAATAACTTACATAATCGGTCTTACAGTTATCACTTACTTGCACGAGGTTGAAAACTTCCTCCATTTCTTTTAACCATGCTCCAGCAGTTATTGGATTAGGTTTACTTTTAAACTCAGAGAGGTTAACATTCTGATAAGATTTCAAACAAACACTTGGGTTCACTCCTTGTTGTTACTACTGCAACAGTAGTTACTGTTGCTGAACCTGTTGGATTAGCTGCAACTGTTGTTGCTGCTGCTTGTGTAACAAGTCTAGAATTTCATTTATAATTGGACCCTCTACATGTCTACTACTATTTTTTTTAGACTGGGTAACTTTCTTGGGTGGCATTTTCCTGGAATATATGAATGAATTTATTCAAAACATAGCAAAATGTTTAACAAAAGATATCACCGTTTAAATGGTGCACCTGTATCAGGAAAATGCTGCCCAATAAAATACTTATGTCTTTAATACCGGGGCCCATTTACCAAAAATTCTAGATTAATAACACTAACAATCACAGTAACAATGAAAGTAGCAGAATCAACAACAGTTCAGGGAACTAAAATACAAAGAAACCAAATACCATAGCATAGCTCCTCGATTCAAGAGCAACTAACCAACTTTCTGCCACTACTTAATTATCACATTAACACCAATCAGATATACTACGAGACTTATCTGGCTATATCAACCACCGATTACCTAGAACAAGCTGGTAAATCAAGTCAACTTAAGGAACGCTAAACTCTTCTAGGCACCCTAGTCCAAAATTCAGTCAACCTTTTCTCCAGGGATGATTTCTTATCACCCTCAAATGATCAATTAATCACTGAATTACCTTTCCCGAGGCTATAACTTCATCCTTAGATCCTGAGCTCTCACGGTTACTATTACTCTCCAATAACATCCTGGTATAAATCTTTCCTTCTTCCTGATAGTTATTCTGACTTGCTTTCAATAACAAGGACCATCCAATCGCAGAAATTCATTATCATAGAATATCAAAGGAAATTTTAACTCAAAGGAATCAAATAAGAAGAAATTGTGAAGAAGATGTAGGTATGACTGAGAGCTACCATACAAATACATAAGATAGACAGTCTTAGTACCGCACAGTTCACAATACATAACTTGGTGACGTCCCACCAGACCCTTTTGTCACATAGATAAATGGTCAATTCATATGCATTGTTTGCCCCAATCAACCGATAGAATCAACGAAACAAGAAACAACGTTTGAATAGAAAATTCACAAATAGAGAAGAAAGAAACTGATTGGTAATAAAGTCAACAGAACTTTAAGTTGCTTACTTCGCGCTCCTAACTTGCTCACATGATGAATAAGCAGCTTATGGAATAGGAAACAATTACTCTGGAGATAAAATACATTTCAAGGAAGGAAAAGAAGGGTTCAAAGATATTACCTCCCGTTCTGATCCACATTCACTATAAGACTTGGCCGTCATAGCAGCCACCGACTATTATCATACTATTCGAACTCACGAAGGTCACCCAATTGGGCCAATAACATTCCTTGACATAGAAAAGGTAATATCTAGGAATAACACTGACATCTTCACAGCTGACACCACAAGGGCCCACTCAATGCTGAATCCTCGCAATCAGACTCGTGTTCTCCAGGGAAAACTAGAAATCTCTATTGAACATTACTAATAATACCTATGCAAAGGAAACATACTTTAGGTTATGGCAGTTCCAGTCAATCCTCGATAAACGTCACGGTTACACTTCTGAAACCCTTGACTAAACTCATAGACTCGCTCCTCTGATTAAGTTGCTGACTCACACCTATATATAAACCTTCCTGCACCCTTTTGACTCTACTTCTAACCTAAACCAGGAACTCAAACCTGTAGCTCTGATACCAACTGTGACGGCCTCAACCCCGGGGTCAGGAGTTGACGTCACTAACAATAATAATAACAATCATAATTCATTTCAACTCATTAATAATACATAACTACGACCCCTTTACCAAGACCTTTTCCAGTTTAAATATGACTTAGGTTACTCAACTAACACAACCCAAATTACCTTACACAATCCTGACCACTAATTTAATGCAGCAACTCAACAGACCTCATCTGGTATGAACACAAGTACCTTAGAGGAGCCTGACATAAAAGGAGCTGGAACTCTGCCCTGACTAGTGCGCAAGAATCTCCTAGGCATCTGTAATATATATAAAACATTCTGCAAGGGTGAGCAATCAATTGCTCAGCAGTACCACTATATGAATAACAAGTAAAAATAATTTAATAAAGCAGTGATAGGAACAGAATTCATAGCTCGTTAGGAAACAAGTAAACATTCATAACTGGATATTAAAACTAGCATGCTCCGAGAAATAACAATATCAGTCGTGTCTTGTGTATAAATACCAAAGTTCAATTCTTTTAGCATGCTATTTTCATTTCCAAACTTTCTATTCCATTACCGGAACCATAAAACCATTTGTCCCGTTACGGGGACCCAAAACCATTTGTTCCATTTCAGGAACCTCAATCACTTGTTCCGTTACTGGAACCACAAAATCATTTGTCCCGTTATGGGGACCACACAACTATTTGTTCTACCGGAACCATTAAACCAAAATCAGATATAAAAGTGGATGAATTCTAGGGACAACTGATCAGTCTATCCCACCACAATTTGTTCCGAAACTCAGAGACTAGTTAGGTCTCTGTTATGCTGGACTAAGCGGCCTACCAGTGCGCACATCTGACTTAGCCTCTTACGTAACCACTTGCTGAGCCGTTACCTAATAACGGGCCTCTTACGCCACTAACCATCCAATATTTAATTCATTTTATCCAGTTTCAAAATCACTTTTACCTATCTCTTGTTAAAATCAATTCTGACACATCACATTACTCAAAACCTCTTTTCTATTTTTAATAACACTTTAGAGATAGGTATTTTCAGAAGTTACTTTTCCCCAAAACAATTTGAAAACAGTGATTTATAACTACAGGGGATACGTAACCTAAAACGTTTCTGTTCCATTATGAGAATAAAATAACAGTTACTCATATATACTGAACCACAAGAGTATGGTCAGGGGTACTTGCTTTGCAGAGCTTTACGACTATTACTAGTCAATTCTGATCTGACTCGGACGCTCAGGCTTTATCATCTAACCACTAGATCACCTTGGATTCGACTTCAGTACTCAGGTTCTTCGGTTGAACCCTACCGAGCTCGTCGACTGTCCACTAAGTTATCTTTAGCCCAATGTCCACTTTCAGGTTCCCGATTATAACCTACAGGGTCGAAATACCCACCGTTAGACGACCTGGTATGCTTGACATATCCTTACTAACAACCTACCCATTCGATATCAATTCCCGACTCGTAAGTACATATGTTATAATAACACACACTACAATTAGGGTTCACATTAATTGAAAAGTAGGTTCGGTGTTCGTTTTCAGAAAAATACATATACTCGTCATTTACAAAATTTAGGGTTATTACTTTTTGGTAACACAGTTCGCTACCACATACAATCAAATTTCGTATACAACATATATATATGTTTATATATACTCGTTCGACGGCCCGATAATTACTGGATACGCTCCCGTATTTCCGTAGTTCGGTTTCTCAGAAATTGGGCAGCACCGCCTTTATTTGTCGGACTAACCCGTCGAACAAATTGACGTCACAACAATCACAATCAAATCAAATTTCCAACCACCGATTTTAGTCAACAACGTCAATTCACAAATTCTCCAACACCACTTAAATATAATTCTGTACACACTTCAAGCTGCTTTTTATAGACTTGTCAATCCAGCTGTTTGATTGTTTGTTGATTGTTTATTTTGGATATTAAATTGATCTGCAATTCTGTACTTTGAGACTGTACTTCGAGATCTCCAGTTTGATTCATTTGAACACTTGATATCTCGATAAGTACAAAGGCTTATCGAGATCTCTAGTTCTCCATAATAAGTTTGGCTTGTAGAGGTCTTCATCTCATCGAGATCTCTAGTCTTCATTACTTCACTTGACTTGTAGATATCTCTGAGTTCTCGAATGGATATAGACTTGTCGATAACTCTGAGTTCTCTAGTGAAAGAATGACTAGTCGATATCTTTTTGAGTTTTCAAGTAGCTTTCCTGACTTTTCTACTCCCAGTGGATACTGCTTACCCATTGAGTAGATATTGCTCATCTATCGAGTAGATGTATAGCTTATCCGTTGAGTAGATATTGCTCATCCATCGAGTAGATGTTATTCATCCATCGAGTGGATATATAGCTCATCCAGTGAGTAGATATTGCTTATCCGTCGGTACTCTCTAGAGTTTGAATGACTTCTCGATAAGTCATTCTGGAGTTCTCGAATGACTTCTCTATACCATTAAACCTATGACTTGTAGAGATCTTGACTTAGAACATTTTTGTCCAAACAGATTTATTCAATTCCAAGCTTCTTCAAAATTCTTCTGAGGCATGATCTTCTTGATCTTCTTCCAGATAGAATCCTTAGGCTTGATACTATTTTAGGAAAAAGACTCCAATATGCTCCTTTGCATTTTTACAGACTTTGAGTCTTACAAGTACAAAATACAAATTTAGATAATAATACAACTTACTTAGGGTTGACAAGTTGTCTTAGTCTTGTTAAAGTACAAGCATGTCTTTTACAATATTATATATTTCACTCAATAATATATTTTTTCGTAATAAAATATTATTTCAAAGAAACACTATAAAGATTGTATATGTCCCGACTCGCAATCTTTGTTTTAAAACTAACACTAAACCCCCAGTTTTTAGGAAAATATATCATATCAACATTAACATTAACACGCTAATATCTCTCAAAGTAAACCACTAAATAGAAACCACTTTTTTAAACTCAGTTGTAGTTCCTTGGTTTATATTATAATGGTCGAATTTTTTAATTAAATTGATGATTACATATATTACTAATAGTTAGACATTTTTATAATTAATTTAAGATAAAAAATTTTAGATCAACTAAAACAAAATAATGTATACTTTTATCTGGACTAAAACAAAGCAATATCATATATCAGGGGTTAAACAAATTATATTAATACTAAAAATAATTAGTTGGATTTAGTATGTAAAATGGGCACTCGGCTAAAACAAAATAACGTGTACAATTGTTCTGTGCTAAAAAGAGACTAAAATCAAACTAAAGTTAATTCGAATTATTTATCTAGGCTAAAATTATATTTAAATTAAACATAATTATTATTTGTATAAACATCTGTAAATATCGATAAAACTATATATTTCATTCAATAATATATTTTTTTTTGAAAAAAAAAACTTTTTTCATAAAAACAATATATATGTAGATTGTATATTTCTAATTGAAACACACGATCTATTTAAATGGTCATGGCATATATTTTTCAGAACCTTTTTAATTGGTTAGTTTATGTAATTATTTATTTTAAATTTAATTAATATGAAAATCTCTTATAATATAATGAAAGATATATTCAGATATATTTATTCAAACATATTTACTCTTTTAAAAGATATATTTAGTAAAATACTAAAATAAAGTAATAAATAATTTTTATTTAAAACAACCGTGCATCGCACGGGTTTTAGGCTAGTATATATAATATATAATATATTTGTAGCAATATACGCACGTAACATAACCAGATACACTCACTGTTTATCTCGTTTTTCAACCGGTCTTGAGATTCTGGGATCAGGGTTGTTTATATTTTTCTTAATTACGTAGGATTTGGAGTTTTTTTGGTTATATATAGGATTTGGAGTTTATAAAAGTCACAATATAAATTTTTTTATTAGTGTTGTGTAAAATCATGTTTAAAAATATTTTTTCAAGATCTAAATACGGATGTGATAATTAAGTGAAAACATTATTATAGAAAAAAATTCATGTAAATCCAAGTGATATAGTATAGATTTTATAATGATTTTATTTTCTTGTATAATGTTAACGGTAGATATTAAATGATAATTTTTGTCATAAAATGACTGATCTAAATAATAAACTTTTTTGAAAATTTGCACACCGACTTATTTTTACATGATATTTATATTTGTTATGGGTAAAAAAACTAGGATGTATTTAATGCTAGGGTTCTTGAGCTCAAAAACGCGATTTGACTGCTCTCGTGTTTCGTGACTCAATCTGCTTTCATAATATACGTACGTACCTTACCGTATGCTAGGTATTAACTCAAAAAATGTTGTTTTGGGTTATGGGGTGAGGCCCCTTATATAGGCATGGGGTGCCTTGAATTCGATTATGGTTAGGAGACTTAGTGGGTAAGTCTCAGATTTAGAATAGACTTCGGAGTCCTAGAATGTTGGGATTTGCTTCTTTATAGGACTGTGTGGTTTGAGGAATACTCTTTTGAGAGTGTAATTCTTACTTGAACTTGTTTTCTCAATCATAATTTGGGCTGATACATGACCTATGAACTTAATAATAAATCATTGATTAGCGGGCCTCTTGAACCCAATTAATGACATATTAACTGTTGGATCTTAATAACCGGACTTCAATTTTGGACCAAATCATGCCTAATTAATGTGCTTATTTATTACACATTCCCCCCCAACTTTTAGGAAAATATATGAGATTTCGTAGAAGTTGAAGTTCCATATGCCCTTATAGTGTATCATTTTTAAAGTAAAGTATGGAGCGACATACACATTTATAATGATTTTACCTTTTCTCGAGGCTTGAATCACGCTTTCTTCTAAGAATGTCAAAATTCCTTGAGAAAGGGTTCCTTGTCCTTTTAGCAGAACAGATTTAAGCTCCGTGGTCTACTCAGCTCCCCAGATATAATTATCCTCATTATTCGGGTTACCATTGCAGATAACTAGAAAACATTTTCCCAAAATTTTTTTTTCTTATTTTTCTGACTTTTTCAAATTTTCCTGTAATTTTTTACTAGTCAATTTTTTTGATAGCTACTATATTCTAGTCGAAAGTTATCAACCAGGATCAACGACCTGAAATTCGACTGGGATCCTGATCGAAATTATGGTCATTTGTTGTATCCTAGTCGAATGATTTCGACCATGAACTACGACCTTTAATTCGACTAGAATCCTGGTCGAGGTCATGGTCCACCCATAGCAGTCTAGTCGAACTTATTCGACCATGATCCATGACCTGTAGTTCGATCTCGATCCTGGTCGAGAATATGGCCTATTTTAAGGCCTCTAGTCAAAGTTAATCGACCAAGATCCACGACCTGGAATTCGACCTCGATCCTGGTCGAGGACATGGCCTATTTTTGGGCTTCTAGTCGAACTTATTCAACCAAGATCCATGATGGAATTCGACCTCGATCCTTATCGTATATTTACCTTTCAAAACCCTGGTTATTTTTTTTAACTTTACTTTTACAAATTTTATTTGGATTGGGCCTATGGGCTTTATCTTTCCAAATCTAATTTCTATTGGGCCTATGGACCTTAATTTTCTAAATACAATTTGGATTGGACCTATGAGCCTTAATTTCCCAAGTCCAATTTGGATTGGGCCCATGGGCCTTAATTTTCTAATCAATTTGGATTGGGCCTATGGACTTTAATCATTCCTTTTGGAAGCTTCAAGAATATTCCAGAAATTGGGCTTTTACCTTCGGGCCTTAAGCTTATGGGCTTTTGACTGTCCACCTTCCCTAAATTCACCTATATATTAGAGTGAGCATGTTCTTTCTTTTGCTTACTTCTTATTTCACAAGTTTTCTCAAAAGCTTTAAGCATTTTCCAGCGATTCTTCCATTTGCTATCTGTAGGAAGGCAATTTCCGGCGAGTAGATTTCCAGTTTTTTGGTCAAATCTTCAAAGCTTTTTCCAGGTATGTTCATCATTTTGCCTAATTTTTGAGTTTTGTGATTAATAACTTCATAATTTCTGGGTTTTAGGATGATTATCTTCATAATTTCTGGGTATCTATGCACTGTTCATGCATATATTCATACTTTTTGCATGTTCTTTGTATTTCTTATATTTTACGGATCGCAGACAAGAAAGCTATTCGATTGGAAAAAATGAACGTGGCTAAAAACTCTAACGAATTCCCCATTCGAAAAAGATATTCTTCTTTGATCGATATGATCAACACCATGGGGGATGAGTACCCGTCCGACGCTCACTTGGATGCGTTTGATCATATCAATACATTTTATGACGTGAAGGAGTTGGGGGCGTTAATTACCTACCTACCCTTTTGTTCTTCAAACCTGACTTAACTTTGTAAACTATACAAAACATATTTAAACATATCGGTAATGACAGACACACTAACACATAGGAGAGCAGCGATTTGGGGGAAAAACAAGTTATTTTCAGTTATTTTTGGAAGATTTTGGCTAGTTGAGACTAAGTTATGCGATTTCGGTTCGTATTTTTACGAGTTGGGACTGAGTGGCGACTTCAGGTCGATTTGGAAGATATTAGGTTGGATTTGGGGGATTTTTGGTCAATTTTGGGGCGATTTTAGCAAGCTCATCTTCCACAACCAAGGTGCATTACATCTTCCTTATCTTGTTATATATACGTACACTATTATATATATACACACATATACTTTCACACTATTCAATTATAAGGAACCTCAAATTTATTGGACAACACATACATACATCACTGTTTAGACCCTAACTCGAGTTCTAAACATCAGAATTGAGTGATATTACAGTGCATGTAAAGATAAAAGAATTTTCTACAGTTTAGAAGTGATCAACATTAAGATTCCAAGGAAAGCAGCCCATAATTAGGTTTTACATATATTGTATACATATAACCATTGATATAGATAGAAAATGCATTCCAAAGACACATTAAATATCATATTAATTATGCTTGAATTTCGTGTCCAAGGCTTAATACGAACTAGACTGGTCATGGCCTGTCACGAACCAGAAACGGGCCAGGTTGTAAAGTCCCGTAAGAGGGCTATTTTAATCCAAAAGCGGGGTTGAATAACTTAATTACCAATTGAAAAATTATTATGGCATTTGAAAATAATTTATCCCTTTTAAAACTTTACAGAGTAGTTATACAGTTTATATGTGCGGAAAATAAAGTGCAAGGAAATAAAATACTGCACGGTGATTTTATCCTGATTCACGATGACACAACCTCTAATAGATTCGCTCAACCCTACGTCCAGTCCCCGAGCTCCTGTCCCGGACTCGGGATTTTCCCTTATAATAAACCCACTCCTTTAGTAGGCGGAGAAGCCTTTAGACTCTTACAAGTATTTGTCTTGGTGCGTAAAACATGGGTTACCACCTCAAAATAAATGTAATACCTATAGAACTTATCTTAGACAATAACTCCCCGCTATTTCTTCAAAGTTAATGTAGAATCCTTTGTGTGGACTTGGCTTCCTTAGCTTTTGTCGGTCTTGGATCTTAGTGATCCAGTCTTGGGTCTTTCCTCTTCTTCACGGTGAAAAGACTGCTAACTCCCCATTAGTACGTCTAGGACTTGGCTTTTAGAACGAGAATCACCTCACGTCACTTCACCTCACTACAAAACTAATAAGACAATCCACAAAACAAACCAAGTAGAGGAAAGATGGTTTGAACTAGTATGTTATGGTACTAGCCCACAAGATAGTATAATACTCAAATAAGAATTTTAAAACTAAATAGGTATACTTGACTTAAAATAATAAGTAATAGTCCAAGTATATTTATAATTACTCCTTTATAGATTAAGTTAATTTATGGAGTAATATGAGAAGTCTTTTATATAAAGCACTTATAGCTTATGACTTCTTTTGTATTCTTCTTCTTTCGATATATATTTATTAATCGAAGAATACTTTAATTACAACCTCGGAGTTGTAATTAACCTTTAAACTTGTTGGCTTAAGGATTTAATGTATACTTGTATATTGACGATTATATAGTCAAAGTATACTTTTAACTTCAAGCATAGTTTATAATATTTATTAGTCTTAGCCAAGATCCAAATAAATTAAGTGCAAGTAATTGGCTTAAGATTTGTGCTTTTGAAGTTTAGACGAATAATTACGAGTAGTTTATATATTGGATTATAACCCCACGGAACAAAGATGCTAGAAGGGGTTTATACGATATGTCTCGTGATTTTTTATATAAACAATATGTGTTAGCCAAGATCCAATTAAATAAAGTGCAATTAATTGGCTCACTCGTGGATATTATTCGTCTTTTAATTTAACGGATAGTTACGAAGTGTTTATAGATGGATTTATAATCTCCTGGAACACTAAAGATGTTAAAAGGGATTATACGATATTTAGTAATATTTTATGTGCACGATATTTGTTAGCCAAGATCCAAATAATAAACTGCGAGTAATTGGCTAACTCGTGAACTTAATCCATTTTGATATTTGACAAGTTACGAAGTGTTTAAAGATCGTTTTTATAATCCCCGGGAACACTAAAAATGTTAGAAGGGATTATACGTTACTTCGTAATATTTAATGTGCATGATAATTGTTAGCCAAGATCCAAATAACTTAAGTGCAAGTAATTGGCTAACTCATGAACTTATGTCAAATAAAATTTTACCCTTGGAGATTAAGTACTTTTCTTTACAGATCTTCTTTTTGAAATGATTTTTTTAAAGATCAAGTACTTATTCGAATTCTGAGTTCGAATCTAAGTTCTCATTTTGCTTGAGAACTTTCTTTATAAGATATATCGTATTAGAGATTAAGATGAAGTAGATAATTTAAGTACAAAGCTCAAATAAAAAGAACTCAAATAAGAAGCTAAAAGTTACCACTTTTGAGAAACGGTCGGAAAAGTTTGCCGAAAAAATTCGTCGGAGGTTCAGTCGGATTTTGGCACTTTGATCGAACTTGGGAAGCCCTTTGGGAGGCAGGGAAGTGGTAGTGGATGAGCTCACTTGGTGGGATGAAGCTTGGTTGGGTGAAGCTAAGCTTGTGTTTCAAAAACCTTGTATATATGTATATATATCCGAGAGAGAGTTTTTGAGAAGAAGTATGTGTTTAGATTTGAAAGAGATGAAGAGAGGATACTTCTAAAAAAATCCCAGAACTTTTGTGGCTTTTTAGCATGAATAAAATGGGTTGGGGTGGGGATTTATTTATAGGAGAAGTTGGATGGATTGAATGGTGGAGATTTGAGGAGAATGGATGGTGGATGATGTAAGTGACATGGATTGATTACATGGAAAGCAAAGCGTGTTAGTTGTATTTCTTTTCCACTTGAAATATGAGAAAAAAAGTTTATGGAGCTCCAAATCTCATCTGATTTATAAATATAATAATATATATTTTCCTTTTTCTTTTAATCATTATTTAATCACTTAATAAAGCATTAAACACCTATAATTATGACCATCTTAAAAATTCCTAAATAAATACCATAAAAAATATGATAAATATATAAATATTATAAAATGATATCCTGCAAGTTTTGGTCAATCTTGGTCAATGGTAAATAGGTCAAACGTGGTCAACTGTGGGACCAACTTCCTCAAAATTTGTGCCCGAACAAAAATTCTCGAAATATTACGAACATTTTACCATAATTAGAAAATACCATTTAAATGATAAATATAAAATTTCAAGTCATTTTATCATGTTGAAGTATTTTATCTAAAAATAAAACTGTTATGCTAGCCTTTTCTTCCGAGTAGAATTTTCATTTGTCTTAAAATGAAGGAGATGGATCTTTTGACCAAAGTTTGGACTTGAATAAATACTTAAAATATATTTCCTAATATATAAAATATATTTGGATGGTTGGAAATAGTTTTGAGTATTTTTGAATAATTTTTCCGAGAAATGCTTACGAAACGGGATAAAATTACTATAAGTATACATTGAATGGGTTATAAAACTGGATATAAATATTCCAACCATGAATATTAATAAAATTTGAATAAAAACTGTTTTGATTGATATAGTAATATATTTTAGATCGAAGAGTGAAATATTTTTGATATAGTACGAGTCTTCTAAGGAATATTTCTGATAGATCTAAAAAATATCATGTCTTGATATTTCTTCTTTGATCACATTGCCTTATAGATATATTCCATAAAGATATAATTTTGATGTTTCAGAATAATGGAATATCTCTTTATATTTATATTTATAATATAAATATATTTGAAAATAATTTTGCTACTTTGACCATTTGACTTTGATTTGGATCACTTAAATTCACGTCCTAATGGAGAGGATCTACGTGTAATTAAATTTTATGTTTAATCATACAAATACCAAAATAAATAACATATCAAAGATATCCTTTCAATCTTCCCTTTTTTGGTATTTGCCAAACAAACATAAAATTTAAAGTTTATGTTTCCCCTTGATGTTTGCATGAATTTTTGAAAAAGAATTTTGCACATAAAACATTTAATCACTTAGAGATTTTAAGCGCTTCCTTAAAATCCTGCAAAATAATTTGTTAGGTGTATCATAAAATATAGAAGCACAAATAGATGCTTGTCTAGCTAGCAAAACTTAAAATTAGTGTTGTGCAAGACATGCCTGTACAATAACAAGACTGAGTCAAATTGACAACCCCAAGTAAGTTGTATTGTAGTCTTAGTTTGCATTTTGTATTGTAACATTAAAGTCTATAAAAATGTCGAAGAGCAGAGTGGAGTCTTTTTCTTTAAACAGTATCAAGCCTAAGAATTCTATCTGGAAGAAGATCATGCCTCAGAAGAATTATGAATAAGCTTGGAGTTGAATAAATCTGTTTTGAGAAAAATGTTCCAAGTCAAGATCTCTACGTCACAGATTTAGTGTTATAGAGAAGTCATTCGAGAACTCCAGAATGACTTATAGATTAGTGAGGAAAGCTACTAGAGAACTCAGAGATATCGACAAGCCAAATTGAAGACATGAAGACTGGAGATATCGACAAGTCATTTCCTCACAAGAGAACTTAGAGTTATCGACAAGTCAAATATCACTAGAGAACTCAGAGTTATCGATAAGTCAAATATCACTAGAGAATTCTGAGTTATCGACAAGTCAAATATCATTAGAGAACTCTGAGATATCGACAAGTCAAAAATTACTAGAGAACTCTGAGATATCAACAAGTCAAATATTACTAGAGAACTCTGAGTTATCGATAAGTCAATTAGTCACTAGAGAACTCAGAGATATCTATAAGCCAAAGTGAAGACATGAATTGGAGAGATCTCGACAAGCAAAATTCTCTTATAGAGAACTCAGAGACCTCTACAAGTCAAAGCAACTATAGAGGAATGAGAGATCTCGATAAGCCATTATACTTATCGAGATGTCAAGTTCTCTATATACCAAACTGGAGATCTCGATGTAAAAACTCAAAGTACAAAATGCAGACCAGTTCAACATCCAAGATTAACAATCAACAAACAATCTAATCAAGTTAGATTGACAAGTCTACAAAAAGCAGCTTGAAGAGTGCAAGATCAAAGGTGAAGATTAACTGACAAAGGAAGTTCAAAGTTAATACAGTATGCAAAGATATGCTAAGCCAGAAATGGTAGATATGCTTTTCCTAAAATGGAATGATTAGTGACAGTTTACTAAAGTGAATAACATCTCTTATTATACACTATGTAAATCAGTAGTTAACTATCATATAAAGTTAACACTGGTCCTTTGTTAGGAGTAACAATTCAGATAAGAAAAATCTTGTATTTTCTCAAGGAAGAAGCTAAGCTCTTTATCAACAAAGAGCCTAGAAATTTTGTAGCAAAACATTCTTAATTTTAAAATAAAATTAAGTGACTTTTGAAAGATCTGTGTCCACTGTTCTTACTTGTTTAATTTCAGTATTAACACATTTCTCTACAAGATTTAATTTACTTTGTTTATAACCATAAACACTTCAAGAAAAGCATAAAAACACAAAAACACATTCACCCCCACTTCAGTGTGTAATTCATTACCTAACAAGTGGTATCAGAGCAAAATCTGAAAGTCAAAAGATTCAAGATCTTGAAAGAATGAATACACAGAAAATCAGTAGCATTAAAATCCCTACTTTTGATAAAACTAACTACACTCTTTGGAAGAAGAAAATGTTACTGTTTATCACAGTACGAGGGTTTCATGGCTAAGCTAAAGGAAAGTATCACCGATGCGTTTGAAAGGTTTAACAAACTGATCAATGACTTGCAATTGCATGACAAATACTATGAAGCTGAAGAAGTGAACTTGAAGTTTTTGCTTACACTCCCTGATCATTTGGAACAGAAAATTTCAGCAATTAGAGAAGGGAGAGACTTGAGAAGAGTAACACTGGAAATTCTATATGGAATCTTAAAAACATATAAATTAGAGATGATTCATAGGAAATCATTAAGAGCCGGTCAAGGGCATGTTGTCGATGGTTCAAGTGCTCTACTTGTCAATGAAAGCGAGACCTCTATTGATGAACTAGGATCCCAGACTTCAGTTGCCTCAACAAGTGAGCAAAGAAACAATGATTCACATGAACAAGTCATTCTGGAATTGGAAGAAGATGAGTTCTACACCCTGGATGAACTTGATGAGCTTGATCAGTCAATGACCTATCTGGCAAGAAAGTTCTCTAACATTAGAGTAAAGAAACCAATATTCTTCAAGGGTAAAGGACAGTCATTCAACAAACACAACATATGGAAATGAAAAGGGAAGTACACATCTGATAGTAAAAATGGTTACAAAACTGGATATGTTGACAGATCAAAGATAAGGTGCTACAACTGTGATGAACTAGGCCATTTTGCTATAGAATGCAGGAAACCCAAGAAAGCAAAGAAAGACAAAGATTATCTTGAACTGGAAGCAAAGTATGAAGCTCTTCTGAAGAAATAGCAAAGCAAAGCTTATATTGCAGAGGGAAAGAGTTGGGATGACTCATATAATGATGAAGATGAGGAAGTTGAAAATTATGCACAATGGCCTTGGAGCAAGGAGGGTCATCCTCATCAAAATCACAGGTACCAACTCTTACTACCATTAATTTAAATGTGAGTCAATATAAGGAAACTATAGAGAAGATGGGCACATAAATGTTTAACATTCATACAGGTATAGTTGCTACTAATGAAGAGGTTAGCAGACTGACAAAGATAAATGAGAAGCTTGAAAATGAGAAACAAGAAACTGAATTGTTGTTGGTAGAGCTTGAAGCTTTGAGACAAGATAATGCATATATGAAGAACAAGCTCAAGTGCGCAAGTGAGATTGAATCAGTGTTAAGGGAGAAGCTGGAAAAAATGAAGTTAAGTTAAAGTCCTTCAAGAATGCATCTGAGTTGGTTGGACAATACCATGAGAAGAATAAGCCATGTGCAAATTTTGCTATTGGTCTTGATTATGATGCCTTGAACAGCAAGAAGAAAGATATAGGTGACAAAGGAAAAGCAACAGAAAATAAAAATGTTCTAGCTATGCTGAAAAAGGTTGTTTCACCTACGTTCAAGGCATATGAAGTTAATTTCAGTGAAGAAGAGTTGATTATCAACCAAGAAATTGCTGATGAAGACAATGAAAAGAAAAATGTAGAAGCAACTCAATCTTCCAAAGCTGAAGAGAAGCTCATGGATAACCAAGTTTCCAAGACACCTGTCAAGGAAACAAGAACTGAAAATACAATAAAAAAGAAGAAAAATAGAAATGGGAATATTGGGATAAACGAAAGCAACAATTTTTCTTATGTTGCAGATGCTCCAAGAAAGAAATGTGAGAAATGCGGCTCTGTGAATCACCTAACTCACCTTTGTAAAAAGGCTATTAGCAAGCCAGTTGAAGGAGCCTGCAAATACAATGAAGCAGATGCAAATGATCCCTACTCATTCTGTGACAAGTTTGAGTGCTTCCCTTGTAACTTGAAAGTAATGAAAAGTTGCCACAAGATGGGAGTAGACCTCAAAGAAACAAAAATTGGGTCTACAATAGACAGGGAAAATGTACAACAGTCAATGAATTCTATTTTATCTGAAACAACTCATTCTACTTTTGCTAAATCAGTTAACAAGAAGAAAGTGCCCAACACTGCTTGGGTTACTAAACACACTTAAAATTCATTGTGTGCAGGGCAAAATGAAGAAGGTCATATGGATTATAGACAGTGGATGTTCTAGACATATGATAGGTGATATGGCCCTTCTATCACAATTTGAGGAGAAGGCTGGCCCTTTGGTGACCTTTGGAGACAACAACAAACGATTCACAATGGGATATGGCAAAATTATTTCTAGAAATGTTGTCATTGATGATGTAGCACTAGTAGCTAGTCTTGAAGTGAATCTTCTCAGTGTTAGCCAATTTGTAGATAAAGGTTTTGAAGTTTTATTCAACAAAGAAGAATGCACTTTTATCAGGAAGAAAACTGGCGAGGTTGCTCTGAAAGGAGCAAGAAAAGGAAGCTTGTTTGTGGCAAACTTGGACTCAACAAATAAGGATGAAATTTGTTGCTTCTACACCAAGGTATCTGTAGAACAAAGCAAGCTACGACATAAAAAGTTGTCTCACTTGAATTTCAAGGCAATTAACACCTTGGTTAAAAAAGAGTTAGTAAGAGACATGCCTAATCTGGAGTTTGCTCAAGTTGAAGTCTGTGAAGCTTGTCAAAAATGAAAAATGAAAAATCAAGTCATAAGTAAAAAAATATGAATTCCATAAGTGCACCATTGCAACTTATTCACATTGACTTGTTTGGATCAGTAAATGTCTTATCAATTTCAAGGAACAAATATGCACTTGTGATGGTGGATAATTTCTCAAGATAAACTTGGGTAGAGTTCATGCACTCTAAAGATGAGACTCCACACATCATAATTGAGCACATAAAGAAGATCGAAAAATAGACCGAAGAACAAAACTGTGTAAAGAGATTGACAAGTGATAATAGAACATAATTCAGAAATACAACATTAAGTGAATTATGCAAAAACAAAGGCGTTGTTCAAGAGTTCTCTACTGCTAGAACACCTCAACAAAATGGGATAGTTGAAATAAAGAATAGAACATTGGTAGAAGCTGCTAGAACAATGTTGCAAGATGCCAAGTTGCCAACAAGTTTTTCAGAAGAAGCTGTTAACACTGCATGCTATACTCAAAACAGATATCTCATCAACAAGGTTCATGGCAAATCACCTTACTCAATCTTGTCTAAGAGAAAGCCTACTATAAAGCATCTTCATGTGTTTGAAAGCAAGTCTTACATTTTAAAAGACAACTTTGAATATGTGGGAAAATTTGACTCAAAGGTTTTTGAAGCAATTTTTCTGGGATGTTCAGTGGAGAGAATTGCCTACAAGGTCTATGTAATTGATCAAAAGAAAATTATGGAAAGCACAGATGTGACCTTTGATGATAACAAGTGTCCAGGCTTGGAATGCCTTGATGAAAACGAAGTTAATGCCCTTGCATTTAAAAACCTCAATATTACAGTGATTCTGATGAAGAAGATGAAGTCAATGCACAACAAATGATGAATGAAGAGATTACTGTACAAGAAAATCATGGAAATGGAAGCTCATCTCAAACACCTGAATTTGATAGCATAAACTTAGGGGGAGAAAAATAAGAAGGATCTACAAGTCATACCAATGATGAGGAACATAATGAAGGAACAATTCTACAAACTCACACAAGAAAGTGGGATAGAAGTCACACTAGAGTAGCAATTATTGGTTATCCAACTGCTGGTGTGAGAACTAGATATGCAACTGCTAATGGATCCTAAGATGAAGAAAACTAAAGAAGCTCTAATGGATCCTGATTGGATATCTGCTATGCAAGAAGAGCTGAATCAATTTGAAAGAAAAAAAGTTTGGGAGTTAGTTCCTGCACCAAAGAACAGAAGCGTAATTGGAAAAAAATGGGTGTTGAGGAAAAAGATGGATGAAAATGGTATAGTTACCAGAACAAGGCAAGGTTGGTTGCAAAAGGCTACTTACAGGAAGAAGGAATTGATTATGATGAAACTTCTGCCCCAGTTGCAAGACTTGAGGCAATAAGGATTTTTATAGCATTTGCTGCACATTCAAATTTCAAAGTCTATCAAATGGATGTCAAGAGTGCCTTCCTAAATGGTGAGCTAGAAGAAGAAGTTTATGTGCAATAGCCACCTGGCTTTGAAGATCCAGAATTTCCAGATTTTGTGTACAAGTTACTCAAGGCTCTAAATGGACTAAAGCAGGCACCTTGAACTTGGTATGATATATTGTCAAAATTCTTACTTAAACATGGTTTTACTAGAGGCACTATAGACAAGACTCTGTTCTACAAGAAGCATGGTGATAATATGATCCTAGTTCAAATTTATGTGAATGATATCATTTTTGGTTCTACAGATGAAAAACTTTGCCAAAGATTTTCCAGGCTTATGCAGAGTGAATATGAAATGGGTATGATAGGGGAATGAAGTTACTTTCTTGGACTTCAAGTCAGTCAAAGAAGTGATGGAATCATCATCAGCCAAACTAAGTATGTCAAAGATTTATTATTTTTTTTTTGGCATGGTTGACTGTTCACCTGCATCTACACCTATGTCTACAGTAACAAAATTGGATGAAGATAAAAAGGGCAAAAGTGTAGATATTTCAAGCTATAGAGGGATGATTAGATCACTACTTTACTTAACTGCAAGTAGACCAGACATCATGTTTGCTACATGTCTGTGTGCAAGATTTCAAGCCAATCCAAAAGAATCATATTTGATGGCTATAAAGAGGATTTTCAGTTACTTGAAGGGGACTCCAAACTTGGGCTTATGGTATCCTAAAGGAACTGGTTTTGAAGTTGTTGGCTACACAGATACAGATTTTGCTGGATGCAGGGTTGACAGGAAGAGTACTAGTGGAAGCTGTCAGTTTCTTGGATCTTTGTATCATGGTATAGCAAGAAACAACAATATGTGTCAACTTCCACAACTGAAGTAGAATATATAGTTGATGGAAGTTATTGTGCTCAAGTGCTTTGGATTAGGAATCAACTAATCGACTATGGCCTAGTGTTACACAAAATTCCAATTATGTGTGACAATACTAGTGCTATATCCATAGTGGCTAATCCAGTTAACTATTCTAGAACAAATCACATTGATGTAAGGTACCATTTTATTAGAGAACATGCTACAAATAGTACCATTGAGCTCATTTTTGTTCTAACAGAAAAACAATTAGCTGACATTTTTACTAAACCTTTGGATGAAGCAACTTTCACTAGACTTGTAAGTGAAATTGGAATGCTTAATTCTTCATCCAAAGGCAAGAACTCGGTTAATGTGTTACAGCAGATTAACAAGTGAATCAAAATTAATTTGATTTAATTGGAAGTAACTGAAATATGAAGTATAAATATTTCAGAAATCTCTACATATTTATTTTTTTTTAAAAAAAGTTCAGATTGGAATTTTTCAAATTCTAAGTAAACTGTCTAAATGTAAATTTATATCTTCAATATATAAAATTAACACAGGGCAGAATCATATTGATCGAAAGTAAATAGGGAACTGATTTCTCAATAAGTATAACTGACTTATCGACAAGTCATTTTAAGACTTCTCAAGTGAGTTCTCAATAAGTCAGTTTACTGACTTCTCGAGTGACTTCTCGATAAACTTTATTATGACTTATCGATAAGTCATTGTAGAGTTCTCTATAAGTGTAAACTTACAGAGTTCTCTACAAATATCTTTTTAGATTTATAGATAACTCAGAACTAAAATAATTTATTTTAATAAATTATTTTGGTAAATGTATTCTGATTTTATTTTGAATTTATTCAAATAATTATTGGAAACAATTCAGTCCATTTTGGACAAACTGGGTATTTATTTGACATCTCGATAAGTTTATTTTTAGTTCTCTACAAGAATAAATAAAATGACTTATCGACATGTATTTCACTTTTTAAAAATGATTTCTATAGACTAATTCCAAACGTCTATATTTGAGTTCTCGATAAGTCATTTGCTTTTACTATAAATACCCAGACACCTCGATACATATACATACTTACACCTTCGAGAACTCAAGTGACCTAGATTTTCAATCTAAAACCGATTTCTCTCTCATTTCAACTCCTTCCTCACTAATTTCTCTTACCCATTCACTCTCACTAAACATCAATGGCACTCAATATTGTTAGAGCTACTATCCCAGAGAAAGGAACCAATTTCCTAGCTTTTACTGATGTTAATCAAGCCCCTGATAGTTTCAAGGGTTTTGTGAAATTCTTGTCTGAATCTTACATTGCAGGAGCTTTAACTGCTAACCCAGTCTTGTACTTGGATGTTCTGCATGAGTTTTGGACAACAGCTCTAGAAAGGACTGATATGAATGACAACTATGTATCTTTGGTGGTAACTTGCATAATTGGAGGCCAACAGATAGAGTTCAATGAACAAGATATGAATATAGCCTTGGGTCTACCAACTATAAACTTAGTGGAGGTGCCAACCCAGGATGAACTGACTGAGTTCATGGACTTCATCAACTATGGTGGAAGAATCAACTTGTCCAACTTGAACATAACAAACTTAAGGAAGGAATGGTCCTTTATATTTGATTCTGTAGTGAGGGCATTCACATGCAGAAAGATAGGGTATGACAATATTTTAAGTATGGTACAGAAGCTGGTGTACTCTATAGCCCACAAAAGACATTTGAATGTTGGTCTATTGATCCTGGAAGAACTTCAACCAGGCTGACCATGCCCCAATCTGCTAGAGGTAAGGAAATATTATTTCCTAGATTCATAATGTCTATTTTAAATCATAAAGTAACAGACATACGTTTGTTGAATGGTATAGATAGCACTAAACTAGGCAATTTTAAGAAAGTGTCCAAAATAATATTTGGCTCACTTAGTACAAAGAACAAGATAAATGTAAGTCTAAAAATCACTCCATTCATGATGGAGATGTTTAGGACTTACCCTTACCTAATGCCTGACATGAGATCAAATGCACAGTCTAGCACAACTATGGTCCCTGAACCTGTGGAAGTACAAACACAAGAACACTAGCAGGGACCTTCCCAAGTTGAGACAACTTCTTCAAACCAAGTAACAGCTAGGAAACTAACCTCTTCATCCTCTCAAAAGGGTGAAGTGAGTAAAAAGAAGAGAAAGGAGATAACCCTCACAGTAATAGATGAGAGTGGTGAGGACCAAACAGAAGCTGAATCACCTTTGGTCAAGAGAACAACTAAGGGTAAGAAATCTGAGATGGCCACTCAAACCACCTCTGTACCCTCTAAAAAGGAGGCAGTTTTAAAAAATGGGGACAAAACAGACTCTAGATACATCCTCTCAATAGGGTGTGTCTATTGAAAAGAACATTCTCCCCAATGCACTTTGTACAAAGTCTGCACAACCAACACTTGAACAAATTCAGGTATATGGTAGAAGAAATACGGATGGCACACAGTGAGAGCACAACTTTTGAAGCTCCCTAATCCATTCAGGGGGAGCTGCCAACACTCACTTCTGAGCAATAAATCTTAATCTCACAAATTTCTTCTTCACATACAGCACTTGAATCCATTCCTCAAGTGCAAGTTCAATCAAGTGACTTGGTTCAAGAAACCTTGCTTACCACCTAGACACTACAATCAGATGGTGAGAGGCTACTAGCTAGGGTAAACCTTGTTGACACCATCAAAACCATGATGGATTCATCAGTTTTTAATGAAGACCTCATGGATGTTACAAATGAACCTTCATGTGCAAATCAACCTTCACAGGATGTTAGGTCTGAGGGTAGTACTCCTGAGGGGGAGCTGTCTAAATCCTCTCCAATTCAATTGGAGGATCCTGTTTAAGGAACGACTCCCCTCAAAAACCTACCAGAAATTGCATTAGCAGTTGATGCTGGGAGTACAATTGCCAACAATCCTGTCATGGAGGAGGCAAGAATAGCACATTCAGGTGATAGTGTGGTGCAAGACACACAAGGGTTTGATACTGGTGCACATGACAGTAACCAAGTCAAATCCCCTCCAATTCAATTCGAGGTTCCCACAACTAGTGTGGAACAACAACTTGTCATAACCACAGTACCTACTGTGAGTAAAACTGTGACTTCTGTCACAGGTGGTTCTGATTCCTCACACCAGCCTTCAACCTCATAACCTCAACAACCACACCTTGTCTCCAACTGGCTCCAAGAAGCTGCACCTCAATCAAATCTTGAAGAGTTCAGGGTAGATCAGCTTCCAAGACTAGCACAAATCTCTCAACAGTTGCTGACCTCAGATATGTCTAACCAGGACTATCAAGCCATTATGCTCTCCTATGAAACATATTTCTAAGAGCAACAAGACAAAATTGTTGATGAAGCTGAACAAGATGGCAAGTGTGATGCATGGCTAAATAAGGACTATAATCTGGAGATGTAGGGTGTTTTAGCTAAGTTCAGGGAAGATTATTTGATTATTTTGGGCAGCAATGCTAAAGAACTAACTCCTGATGAGGTCTATGATGCAATCAATAAAGTTTCCAAGGCTCAACTCAAAGCTTTCCATCTCTTTGGAAAATCTGTAGAACTTAGATTGATTGGTCATGAGGACAGGGCGAGGAAAATGGTAAATGAGAAGATGGATGAGATTATACCCTCTCAGGTCTAGATCACCTCAAAGTTTCAACACTTTGCTGACCAAATAAAAAGACTAGATTTGACCACTATGGAGAAAGATGTGCAAAATCTCAGACAGTCTTTTATTGCTCTTCATGAAGTAGTCCAACACCAAATCACCAATGCAAATGACACAAAGGTCAAACTGGAACAGCTTCACCAGAGCAGATATGAGCCTTATGCCTTTCTCATGGATGGCATTAAACAAGCTGTGGAAGCAACTTTTGGCTCCTCAATATTTACAAGTTCTCATCAGCCTATCTCTACATCCACCAACCTTCAAATTCAAGCCCTTCAAACTCAAGTCTCCACACTACAAACATCAAATGATCAGCTCACATCTCAAGTGCATGCTCTCACCACACTGGTGCAGAGTCAACAAGCTAACATTCAAGCCTTGGTGGACTCCCACAAGGACCTTCAAATGCAAAATTCTGTTGTTTTGGGAGCAACGATGGGAAAGCTAAACATACCATTGCATGCACTTTCTGAAGCTGTGAGGCCTGAAATTCCTACTCCTTTCTCATGCCTTCCAACAAGACTAAGGGGGAGATAGAGGCTAGGCTATCAAGATCAAGATCATCTACTCAAAAATGTTCAAGTCCAAGCTGCTAACAAGAGCACAATTCAAGAAGTAGATATTGTAATGTAGAGGCTCATTAGGGCAGTTGAGGGACCAAGTCTAAGCAGGGAATTTGATGAATTGCTCAAGGCTCTCAGGACTTCTCTCAACAATAACTTCTTCACCTACAAAAAGGCCTTGGAAAGAGCAATAAATTCCATAAAGGTGATCTTGGTGACTAAGGACAATTTTTATGAGAAGAGGATAGTGGTCAATATAAATGACTCAGGGGTAGACAGATGTATGCAGGTGTCCCTCAACTATCTTATCTCTAGGAGGGAATCTGAGTTGGATATTCTGATAAGCCAAATCAGAGTGGTGATTTATGAAGACACTCTCTTCATAACTGAACTGAAAATTGCTCAAGTGGCTGCTTTTTCTGAAGCATACCTACAACCAAGCAAGGGATTGTCATACATTTGTCCTATCACCAAACACTTCAAACACTTCCAAATCCCTAAATAATGTGTCATGGCTAACAAAAAGCTAATCATGATTCTGGAAACTGAGTTGAAGGCCAAGAAAAACAAAACTATGGAGGATGAAGAGATGATTAAGCTGTTGAAGAGGTATCTAAGAAATCCAAAAGTTAACTTGCCTAAAACTCAAATCAATAAGGATAACTTGGATGATGATGAGCAGAATGATGATTAAAAACCTTCTTGCTCAAATCCAAGTCAATCATCCAAGGTAACTGGTAGCAAGGATAAGAAGCAAGAAGAAAAGAAGGATGAGAACAAGAAGAAAGGGAGTGAGAGGAGAAGCAAAAAGAGACAAGATGGCTCAGAACCACATCAACCACAACAAACCCTAAAAATCCAAACAACTCTAGCTCAACCTTCAAAACCAACAAACTCAATCACCAAACCACCTCAAACCACTAAGCTCAAATTCCTATACAAGCAAACTTCTAACTCCTTATTGAAGATACCAATCACCACAAGTCAAACATCTCTCAAGAAAATCACAAACCTACCTTCTGCAAAGCCATCACTCAAAATCAACTACAAGTCTGTTGGAAGAAAACCTAAGAAAACCAAGCCTACTGAAAAAGTGGAAGTCACTGAAAGGGCCATCTGAAATTGTTTCAAGCAAAATGATTTTCTACCCTTAAACTGGTGCATCTCATATGAAGATTATTTTCAACAACTAGATGAGGAAATAGTTAGAATCTGGGTTGTAACTCTAAAGGAAGTAAGAATCTACTAAGAAGATGGGTCTTTCACATTTCTTGGTTGCATCTTAATGGACTCTCTTTCTCCCACATAAATCAAAAGAGTAATAAGTTTATTGAAGGATAAGGATACTGCTACAAGAGCATGGTGATCTGTTTTAGCTGAGTGGCTAATAGTGAGGGAGGAAAGGAAATCAAGGAATAAGGCTGAATATGAGGAGAAGATAAAGAGGTATAATGAGGAGATTGAAATGTTCATTAAAAGATCAGAAGAACTCAAGGCCAAAGGAACGAGCAAAATCTCTAAAGATGGAAAATTCTTAAACATTAAAGTTGGCAAATTTTCAAGATTTAGGATTAATTTGCTAAATGGTTACCCAAAGGCAGACATACTTATACTTGTAGATACTCTAAGTGAGACACCTATCATAGAAGAACTTGAAATTCTTGTCTACTTAAATGATCTCATTAGAGAAGAAGCAGAAGCAAAAATAGTCTTTACCTGATGCTTGTAACTATTTAAACTCTGTAAATCTCCTAATGTATAAAAGTTGTAATTGTGTCAATTTTTATGTATTAATCTTATTTTCCAATATAACTTGGGGTTAGTCTTGTTAACCGACATGAATTTGTGATAAGCAATCTTCTCACAAATTGGGGGAGATTGTTGTGCAAGACATGCATGTACAATAACAAGACTAAGTCAAATTGACAAACCTAGTAAGTTGTATTGTAATCTTAGTTTGCATTTTGTATTGTAACATCAAAGTCTGTGAAAATGTCAAAGAGCAGACTGAAGTCTTTTTCTTTAAACAATATCAAGCCTAAGAATTTTATCTAAAAGAAGATCAAGAAGATCATGCCTCAGAAGAATTATTAAGAAGCTTGGAGTTGAATAAATTTGTTTTGAGAAAAATTTTCTAACTCAAGATCTCTACAAGTCACAGATTTAGTGTTATAGAGAAGTCATTCGAGAATTCCAGAATGACTTATAGAGAAGTCAAGAAAGCTACTAGAGAACTCAGATATATCGATAAGCCAAATTGAAGACATGAAGATTGGAGATATTGACAACTCATTTCTTCACTAGAGAACTCAGAGTTATCGAAAAGTCAAATATCACTAGAGAACTCAGAGTTATCGACAAGTCTAATTTCACTAGAGAACTCTGAGTTATCGACAAGTCAAATATCATTAGAGAACTCTGAGATATCGACAAGTCAAATATCACTAGAGAACTCTGAGATATCGACAAGTCAAATATCACTGGAGAACTCTGAGTTATCGACAAGTGAATTAGTCACTAGAGAACTCAGAGATATCTATAAACCAAAGTGAAGACATGAAGTGGAGAGATCTCGACAAGCTAAATTCTCTTATAGAGAACTCAGAGACCTCTACAAGTTAAAACAACTATAGAGTAATGAGAGATCTTGATAAGCCATTACACTTATTGAGATGTCAAGTTCTCTATGTACCAAACTGGAGATCTCGAGGTAAAAACTCAAAGTACAAAATGCAGACCGGTTTAATATCCAAGATTAGCAATCAACAAACAATCTAATCAAGTTGGATTGATAAGTCTACAAAAAGCATCTTGAAGAGTGAAAGATCAAGGGTGAAGATTAACTGATAAAGGAAGATCAAAGTTAACACATTATGCAAAGATATGCTAAGCCAAAAATGGAATATATGCTTTTCCTAAAATGGAATGATTAGTGATAGTTTACTAAAGTGAATAGCATCTATTATTTTACACTGTGTTAACCAGTAGTTAACTATCATATAAAGTTAACACTGGTCCTTTGTTAGGAGTAACAATTTAGATAAGAAAAATCTTCTATTTTCTCAAGGAAGAAGCTAAGCTCTTTATCAACAAAGAGCCTAGAAATTTTGAAGCAAAACTTTCTTAATTTTAAAATAAAATTAAGTGATTTTTGAAAGATCTGTGTCCACTGTTCTTACTTGTTTAATTTCAGTATTAACACTTTTCTCTACAACATTTAATTTACTTTGTTCATAACCATAAACACTTCAAGAAAAGCATATAAACACAAAAACACATTCACCCCGACCCCTCGGTGTGTAATTCATTACCTAACAAGTGATATCAGAGCAAAATCTGAAAGTCAACATATTCAAGAATACAAGGCCTTAGTGTAATTCATTAGAAATATTTTGTATAGGGCCAATTTTGTTCTTTTACAGTCTGGAAATTAACACGAATCAAGAATACAAGGCCTTAGTGTTTTACAATCTAGAACATTTAATATATTCTAATTTTGTCAAACACAATTTACACAAATTGTCACTAATAAATCTATTTTCATGTTACAAAGTTGGAGATCTAATACATACTATGGAAACAACCTAGTCAACTAATAACTAACACTAGTACAAGCTTTTCTATTACACAATCATACACCTTTTTCTAATATAATCTATTAGAACCAGAAATATCGTAGGGTTGGCTGAATTCTAAAGTCTAAAACAAAATTGGTCTTCATAGAATCAGAATGGAGTGTGAGTTTTTACCTTTAATACCTTAGCCAATTTTGCTGAGTGTTAGCCTTGGATCTATCAGGTGCTCTTATTTTTCCTGTAACTTAGTTATATAACACACGAGCATAAGCCTTTGGTATCCTGCAATCTCAACTACACAATGAGTTTCAAGTACAAATATTTATGTTCTTTCACTTACAGTATAGTTAAAGATACATATTAGAGTGATCAAGAACAGCTGGTTTAATCCAATATTTGAATTACACTACAGCTCTCATAATCAATTACTAAGTGTATTTCTAATTTCTGTAGAGTGGTGATAAAATGCCAGGACATGTAATTATTAATTTTTTTAAAAAAAACTCAACGGTTAATGGATGTCCAGAATAATTTTAAGTTTTGATAACATGCTAAGTTCACAATTCTTGTAAATTCTGCAAAATAGTTAGATAATACATATATCTTTACTACTAAGTTTTTATAAAACTACTTTTATCTATAAATAAGAATAATTAATATCTTCAGAACAAAAATTGCAAACCAGCTATAATTGACATGTTAGAGTATATCAAGGGTCAAAATGACAGAGAAAGACATAGTTTCACCAATGTACCAAGCACTTAATATAACATATTTTACTGATATACTTGCACTTTAATCAGAATAACTCAGATGCTCAGGATATTTACAAAAGTTATAGATAGATTATTCAAAGTTCATATTAACTTTTGTTCCTGAATTTAGATATTAAGAACAAGACAAATTTATCCATTTGATAGAATCAAGATCATAAGTGTAAAATAGAAGGCCATGATATATAATCAAAAGTGTTCTCAATAATCAGTGTGGTTCACTGATTATCTAGAACAAAATCCTGAACCTGTTTTAAGTCATTACAAACCAGAGAAGTGCATTCACTCTTAAATTCAAGTTAACTAATATAGATTACCAGCAAAACCCAAATATTACAAACCAACTTAAGACATCACATGGTCTTTAAGTTACAAACATACCATAGATTTAAACAAAAAAAGGGATGCAGAACAACAAGCACCAACACAGAATGATAAAGCAGAATCCATTAAAGAGCAAAATCAAGCATAATCAACCAATCATATTTCCATCAGCATCACATATATGAATGAAATCAGGCATATTATCAACTATTTCACCTCTAGCACCCACACCTACTTCTTCTAACTCATGAATCGTAGCATTATTATCACTCATAGGGACTTGAAATGAATTAACAATTTCTTGATCAGTCATGCAATTTGTTCCTAGAGTAGATGCATCTAGGTTTTCAAGATATGCAATCCTATGCTTGCAAGAAGTAGTGACAACCTTTAGTTCTCCTACCTTTTCCTTAATCTCAATGTTTTCATGTTTAACCCTTTTAAGTTCTATTTTTAGTTCATAAATATTGTTTTGACAGACTTAAACTTAGAGAGAAATACATATTCCTCTCTTATGAACTGAGGAATGACCGTGGGAGTGACCTCTTGAGGTTCACAGTGCATCAGGGGAACTTGAGGCCTAATATGCTCATTTTTGATTTATGAATTAGCTAGATTAGAAAAAGCTTCAGGCATGTTAATATTGCAGAGTGCAAAAAAAGAAGAAATTAGCATACCATATGGCATATAATCTACAAGATATGTATTGATCACATTGAGCAGAATAACATAAGAGATGCTGAAATTGATTTTGTTAGTGCAGAGAAGGTACATGATGTTCATATCAAAGAAATCAAAGTATTTGCTTTGATTTGGTTTTGGCATAACGTATGTCCTAATGATTAGAGCAAGATGCTGAAAAGTGCCTGTGAAGTGGTTAAAGTGTATACCACAATTAACATCACAGAGACCATCACGAACATCAGATTATCAAAAAAGTGCTAAGCATAAGTTCAAATTCAGATTTGTTAAACACAAATAGAGAGTATATATCCTCACAAGGCAACTCACACAAATGCAAAGGTAAATGCAATGCCCTATTGATGCGTTTGTTATCAACACAAATGACTTTCCTATTGACTGTGGTAATGAAATGTAGTATGCCCTCTATCCCTTTAATAATGTTCATGTTATAATAGAACTCTCCCATAAGATGTATGTATTAATGATTACCTAAGTTATACATTAGACCATCCCATTTAGCCCTTCTAATTATGTAACGCCCCTAAATCCGGGGTCAGAGGATTTGGTCGTCACAATGAAACCTCAATCCAAAATAACATGTTTAATAATAAAAAAATCCAATAAAAGATATTTAACATCTATGACCCCAAACTAATCCAAGATCTTTTGAGGTTACAGTTCTAGAAACAAGAATTCTAAATTTCACAAATAAATTTTTCTCTTTCTTTTAAAACTCTTTCCCAACAAATTCCCAAACTCAAAACTAAACCCACTAGTATAACTTCGAAAAGAAGTATAGTAGTCCAACTACACGATAACACAAGTAATATATATATATATATAGCTTTACATAATAGAACTTACTCTAATTTCGCAAACCCTGGACCAACAATCTTTATAATAGTCACCTTCTTTGCTTTCTCGAATTTCACGACTAAACTATAATAACCCCAAAAATTTTGGACTTTTTGTAACCCTTATGAATAGTGATTTTGCTGATTATGCTGAATAAGAAAACTTTTAATGCCACACTATGTAGGGGTTCTTTTATTGATATTCTGAGATCTTATTAGTACTCTATATGGTATATAAGTGTATGTAAAGATCGTCAGAATCCAAATTCAAACACTTTGATTTTTCCTGAAAACCCACCAGATACAGAAAGAATTAAGTATAAGGTAACATGATTAAAAGGATTTTAATTCAAGGATTTTAAGAGAGGATCATAAAAGGAATATAAAATATTGAGAAAGGTTTAAGGGAACCTAAGTAATGAGATCCCGAGTATGATCCCTCAAACGATAAACAAGAACGAAAGTTAAGCGAACCGTAAAACAAATAAACGACCAAGGGACAAGCACATACAAGTAGAATGGGAAGGAAGCTTCCAAGAGAAGCTAAAACAAGTTGTTAAAAGAGAAGGTGACATCATCAAACCATAAGGGGAAGACATGTGGCTTGGAGGTGAGGTCATCCAAGTGATGTCATCACTTTATCAAAGAAATCTCCACCAAGTATTCATTTCACAAACACAAAAATCAAAAGAAACCAAAACAAACACATTTTCTTCTTCCCCCATCTTTTTGCCTCGGCTTTTTGAAGAAAAGCAAGGAAGAAAATTCAAAAACCCAAGCTCCACTTAATCATAATTCAAGAGATTTGTTTCTTTAGCTTCCATAATTCATAACTTAGATGAACCATAAGTTTAAGCTTAAGATTCCATGTTTAACATAGCTAATCAATTCATCAAAGTTCTTGGTAAATAGTGTTTTCAAGAAACTAACTTTGTGTTTTCTTATGTTTTCTTCAAGATCCAAGCTTAGTAGAGATAGTTAGTGGTTATTTAAGGCTTCCTAAGTGATTCTCCACTCTCCAAGGAAGGTATAACTTCTCAAACCCTTAGTCTTAAGTTTTGTTGGTTTGGATTTCATAATGTTTAGATGATGGGTTTTTAATGGGTGTGTACTCATGTTTAGAGCTTTGTTTAGTAAGTGGTTTTGTTGATTTTGGAGTTAGGAGTGATACTTGTTGGATTTGATGTTCTTGGTCACATTTTGACTTGGTTTAGATGAATAAGTTGAGATCTTGAGTTATAGTTATATGATCTTGTATTGTGGTTGAATGATGGTGGAATGGTGTTGATTGGTGGTGGTTTGATGTTGAATTGATTTGGTAAAATTTTGGGAAATCGCGTAAACATAGCCATCGTAATGCCCGATTTACCTTAGACTGTTTTTGTTCTTAACTTCAGGACCGTGAACTCACTGTAAGAGTTTTAACATTGCAATGTTTAGATAGTTCATGTTACGAGCTTCATTTTGATATATGGTTCGGTTGAATCCGATGTACGGTTTAGGAGAAACGACCGTTTTAAGTAACGGCATTTCGCGAACGAACCATTACCCCTCGCCTTACTTTGAAACCTTGGTTAAGGCCCTTAAATGACTAATTGGAGTATGAAACAATTATGTAAAGTGGACTAGGCAGTTGGTAGAGTACTCACGAAAGAATCGCCTTAAAATTCTTAATGGTTAATTTATTAAAAATGGTGGAGCTGAGGGTAGTCGAACGACTTATGTGATTCGTTAAGCGTAGAAGTGACCATAAGCAAACATTAAGGTTCAGTGGTTAAAGTCTAGTTTCTTAAGTGATCGGGGTTTAATTCCGACTTATGTTATTGTTCATAGGTTATCGGACCCACTCTAAGCTTAAGTCTATCCGGGAGCACTCAGGCAACTTTTCTACCCGTTATACTGTTATGGTGATGTATATATGTATATGCATTATCTTGTGATAGATGCATGATTGTTATTAGCAAATCTTGCGATATATTGGAGCATGCTGATATGGTTTATATGCATGCCTGTTTCATAATATTGATATCTAACTATTGATTCAAATGCTTATAAGTTGCATATTACCTATGCTAGAGATAAGCAGTAATTGCGTATACCCTTAGTATAGGGGACCCAAAGGTGAACATTTTTCTAAACCGGGAGTCGATGTTCCCGAGTATAATATATATATATATATGTATATATTTATATATATAGATATAGTTTTCAAACTATTAATCAAATAAGGTTTATTCGATAACTTTATTTTAATTAATGAATATTAGTTTTAATATTCATTCAAGGACTTATGACTCCGTTTATTTTATTTAATTAATATTAGTTTGAATACTCATTCAAGGACTTATGACTCCGTTTATTTTATTTAATGAATATTATTTTGAATATTCATTCGAGAACTTATGACTCCGCTTAATTTGTTAAATAATATTCTTTATTTTATTAAAGAATAATGTTTCGATGATCAAACATATTTTCGATTATTCAAATAAAGATCGTACTTTCGTATAAGTATATCTTTGGTTATTTATTATTCATTTCAAGTATGAGTTTTAAAACTTCTACTTCAATTATTTTTATAGAGATTATCCTTTATGGGAATATTATTTAAATAATAATATTAAGATATTTTCTAATAGATCGGGACTGATTTATTTCATTAAATCAGCATTACTCCAAACATTCTTAAAAATATTTTCGAGTCTTCAAAATGATTTTTAAAGGTTAGAGCGGATCCCAAAACTCGTTTTCAAATTTAAGATCTTCCTTTTTGAAGGGGACTTGAATACTCGCTCAAAAATCTAAGGGATCCGACTCTGTTTTGATAAATGAATTGATTACCTACCCAACGTTCGGGAAGTAAGTCCATCTATTTAAGTCGGCATAAGCAACATGGGCTCAGTGGGCGTCCATGAAAGTGTAAGTGGCTCAGTGGGAGTCCATCAAATACGTAAGTGGCTGAGTGGCAGTCCAACATAAGGTCCTATTGCGGCCAGGGTGATGACCAGTGGGGAATTCGTCCATCTACTAAAAGAAAAGGTTACTTATTGGTATCTTTGCCTGATCAGCTAGATATCAGGTTTATGCCAAAGTTTTCTCCTTTCTAGATTCATTGGATATTGCAACTCTGCTTATAATTTTCATAACAGAGGTTTTCAAGGAGTGTATGAAATGTATATTTATAGAAGTATATATATATCAGGACTTAATGAAGTATCTCGTAACTTCATTATTTATAATGATATTTCAAAGATTGAATCTATCCAAGTCTTTTCTTGTAGTCTCATCTATGTAATGAACTTTTGAAACTGATTATACCTTGAACGGTGGTAGTTCAAGTAGTATTCGGAAAAGATATAAGTATATTGGAGTATCTTGTAACTTCATCTTTTCAACTTATATCTGGTTAATGATTATCTTATGCATGACAAAGATTTTCACAAAAACGTTGAGACAAGGTTAGATATATGAGATCACCTTGCAACGATATTTTTATACAGTTATAAACTGGAACTCTGTGTATATTATACATGTCAGAGGATTTCAAAGATTGTGAATAGTATATATGTATATATATACTGAATATTTTGCGACTTGGTCGCATTAAGATATCAACTTGATTCATTTCTTCTTGACCAAGAGTTTCATGAGTACTATGAGAATGCTCATATATTGTTAATTATTATACATATTATTTCGGTGGGCTTGTTGCTCACCCTTCCTTTCTTCTTTCATCACACAACAACAGATAGACAAGATGAACAGGACCAAGCTCCCAATTTGCGAGCGGATAGGAAACGTTCCGCATTTTTCTGTAGGCGTTGATGCCGCTGTAGCTGAGGTAGAAATTACCAATAGGCTAGGCGTTCAACTTCTGATGTACCAGACTTATGTATCTATATGAATTGTAATAATGGCAAGGAAATGTAAATTTATTCAGAAACCCTTTTGTGGTATAATGACTTATAATTATGAATAAAATGACTTGTCTTATTTTTGGTATTCATCTCTGAGACTATAACTTGTGGTGTGTGTGTATATTGTGGGGTCATAGTACGCAGTGGTTGGTTGTTTCTTAAGATTAAGAGTTGTTAAGGGAATTGGAACTCGTGACAACCCGGATCCCCGACCCCGGGTTTGGGGGTGTTACCGAAATGGTATCAGAGCTAAGCGTTATAAACCTCAGAGATGAAGTGACATTAAAATAATAAGTTCACTAAGATAATAAGAACTCTTGCCAAGTTCATAGTCGGACTACCTAATGTAGTACTGACAGTTAAAACCCTTATGGGAGCCCTTATAAATATCATGATAGAAGCGTAGTTCGTTATCGTATATGGTAGCGGGACTCCGAACCCTAAGGTTAAGGAGCAGCATCGTGATGATGTTCTATTACTTATTAGGAGATCATAATGTGGATCTGATAGAGCGTCCTAATGAGGGACCGGATAATGCTCATGTTGAGGATGTAGCCGTTGAGGAGGTTATCCCAGAAGAGACTGTTGCCGTGGATGATCCTGACAAGATTGAATAAAGGACCATTAAGGAATTGATGACCATGGTTAGGGCGACTGCCAAAGGTAGGATTGGTCGGTCACTACCGGAGGTTCCTTCTAGTTTGTAAAGATAGTAGCCCCTTTAACGTGGCTTACTCATAAGATTGAGAAGTTCGAATGGACAGAGAAATGCGAGAATAATTTTTAAGAACTAAATCAAAGGTTGGTGATGACCCCTATGTTGGCGTTGCCGGATGGAAAAAGGAGATTTTGTGATGTGTAGTGACGCTTCGCATAAGGAATTAGGGTGCTTCTTATACAGTATAGCAAGGTAATCGCGTACGCGTCAAGACAATTAAGAGAATATAAAATTCGATATCCCCGCCCATGAGCTTGGGCTTGTGGCAATAGTTTTGCCCTAAAGATTGGAGGCACTACTTGTATGGAGAGCAGTGTGAGTTTTACACAAGCCATAAGTGCTCTAGTGCACTTTCACGTAGAAAGAGCTTAACATGCGCCAGAGGAGGTGGTAAGAGCTAATCAAGGATTACGATTATGAGATTCTTTATCATCCAGGGAAAGCCAAAATGGTGGCTAATGCCCTTAGTATAAAAGAGAGACTCAAGATGAAAATGTCTTTGGGAGAGTTGATAAGAGATTTTGAGAAAATGGAAATAGAAGTGAAGGTAACCGGAGCCGGTACCGAAAAGCTGTTTGAGATTGCTATACAACCCGAATTATTGGAGAAGATCATATTGTGCCAAGAAAAAATGATGAATAGAGGCAGAGAACTAATGACCAGAGTAGAGATTAATACCTAGAAATATGATGAGAGAATAATGAGGTATCCCTACAGAATTTGGGTTCCAAATGTTCAAAAGCTTAAGGACTTGATCTTAGATGAAAGTCATAGTTCGAGGAATAAGAGTTAGGGTAAACCCTAAATGTGATAGTCAGGGAGGACGCCATCAAGATAGAAGGAACCCATAACATAATGAAGTGGAAAATGAGGATTTAAAATATGTAGGATGATGTTACGACCGGTATTTTCGTGTAATATTATTTGTGGATTTGGTATAATATTAAAGCCGAATGAAAATATATTCAATGATTGTACGTTTGTGTGAGTGAAAATTTCTGCATTATAAATTTGTTGTATGTAGTATATAATTTATCGAAGTAAACGTTTATTTATTTCCTTTATTTTTGATTTATAAGGAATATTCTAAGCCTTGGAAAGATTTTCTTTTAAAAGTTATTTTGTTCACAAATTTTGAGAGTGATTTTATAAAATTTCTAAAAATCTAAGTTATTTTATGGTATAAATTTTGTAATTTTTGAACTTTTATTTTATTTTATAAAAATAAATCTTTGAAAATTAGTTGCTTAGTTGCTTATGTTATCCCCAATGGTTCTTGAGGTTGTTTTGTTACCTTGTTTCGTTTTTATGTGTTTTTGGTGGTGATAACATGAATTTTGTATCAAAAACTTGATAAAACCCTTTGCATGCTAAGTGATCATTTAGTTATAACTTATGCTAGGCTTGCATGTTGATTTCATGGTAAAAATTTATTTGGAAAACATGTTGTTTTGATTAGTAAGACTCGAAGTCATGCATGCATGCAAATTTCTCTTGAATTCTTGAAAGTTCTTGATCATTCAGATTGATATCTTGATAGTAAACCTTAATTGTAGTTAAGTTAAGATATTAAATAAGAATTGTGCTTCTTAAAATGTGATGTTATTTCGTTTATATTTATCATAAAGGTTAAAGTTGTTGTCCTTGAAAACTTGATGACTTGTAATTTGTATAATGTGATTTCCTTTGTTTTGCTATGTTGCACCTTAGGTAAGGGTGATCTCCACTAAGTCAATTTTGAGTGTAAGGGGGTTAGTTCAGTAGATCACCATAGTTAAGTCATGGTTTGGGTATTTTGGTTGTTGGTGGTTGGGTTGTTAAGTGAGAACCTTGGAGAAATGAGAGTCTTAGTTTCTGCAGAAAATCAGTTTGGTACCCTGAGGTTTAGAGTGAGTTTTGACCATGTCGTTGTTGTGCACTTTGAGGCCCAAGCCACCAGAAGCTAGAATTAGGAGTATATAAAAGGTTTTAGGTGTTTTTTGGAGGTTTACATGTCGTTTGGTTAGGTGCACAAGTGGAATCACAAAATCTGTCCAGCAGGGGACAGTTTTGTTGCAACTTAGAAATAGGAAGTTTTGGCCATATCATGGGTATGACCATATTTCATAGAATTTGAGTGAGAACCATGTGTCGCAAGTTAGTTCAAGTCAGGGCGTTTTCTGCCCAGAAAAATAGGGGAACCATGGACTTTAAGCTTAGGCCCAAGGAGGCCCAAGCTAGGCCCTTGAGCCACATCAAGTTTGGGAGATGCCTTATGGTCAGAAGAGTCTAGTGTAGAAGTTTTGGAGGTAAACCTGTAGTTTAAGAGTGCCTAATGCACTCAAGAAACCATAGATGTCATTCTGAAATTTACTCCAGTGAGCACTTTCACTTACCACATAGTTTTAGAGCACTTTTGAGTGAGACCTAGGTTGACCACTATGGTTTCAAGATATTATAAAGCCATTAGAGTTAAAGGCCCAAGTGAGGGTCAATAGGTTTTGGATAGTTTAGTAAAGGCACACTGAGTAAGGAAGCCAAAATTTGGAGACTTTGTCTAGTTTAGCGACCAAGTGACTTAAGTTGTGGGTCGAGATCATCCAAGCCTAGTGTTGCATTATGATGTGTGTGATATTATTTGATATTAAAATATGATATGTGAGTATATGTTGCTATGTGGACTATGGTATTTATAAGGTGATTATAAATTCAGTGCATATAGGCCTAAGTGCCATTTGTGTTTAATTTCGGGTTGTAAATAGGTTGAGTTGGTGATAATATATTATAATGAGGTTATTATTATTTATGTAGGATCTCGAGACGAGGGTAAAATTGCCATAAAGGTCGAGTAAAGCTTCCAGTTGCTCCTACCAGCCAGACCATACTAGCCTTTCTCAAGGCAAGTGATTCAACCTGTCTTTCGTATTCACTGCAAATGTGTAATAATTAGATCATATATATTGATGCGATTATCCTGAGTTATCTTGATATACTTGAACCAAGTGATTCTTAAATCTATCTTTATATAATGTAGAAATGCCATGAACCCTCAAGTACATATTGCAAGTAGATCAAAAGTCGTATCACGCTAGTATATCAAAGTAATTGGAATGCCATGCTAAAATAAAGATTTGATATAATATTTGATTGATCCTCTTGATTAACATGCTATTGATTCCTAAAATATTGACATCTCACCCTGATGCTTGAACCCCAATAGAAACTGTACTTTGATACCTAAAAGCCAGATATTCTTCAAAGTTGTTCTTAATTGATTGATAACCCTTTTTCTTGCCCTAAAGTTCGACAATCCTGAATTACCTTGAGCTAAAGATCATTTCTTTATACCTTAACACCCCTAGTATTCATGAAGCTTATCTTCTTGATGTTCTAGTACTTGTACCTTGTCGAAAACATTTGCTTTAAGCCTAGTTTAGCATTATTCTTTCATATTATCCAATAGCCTTGTTAAACCTCCTTGTCAAAGTTCTTGATTATGCAAACCTCTTAATTACCCTAATATAGTAAAGTCTAGTGGATCATGGCCCCGAGATTTAGTGTCATATTTCCAGTGTTTCAAGTTGATCTATAATCCCTTGATAAAAAAAATGTTTACTACTTAAGAGATTTTATCATAAATCGGCATCAGTTTTTGAAATAATTAAAATATGGATTTTCAGTCCTAAAGGGGGATAAATGTTTTCTTTGAATAGTGGATCTGGACTGAGACGCGAGTCCTTTCCACACTTATATTGTAGGCTTAAAAGTTGCCTAGGGATCCCATTAATGTTTTAGAACCCAGCGAGGTTCGGGATTACTTCGCGGCTGATCACCGGCTGTAATTCGTAGCGTCATAAAATGATTTTGTTTAAGTTATGATTTTGAAAATGTTTTGATTCAAGCAAATGTTGCCATCACTCAAAGTTTTATTTATTGTTAACATTGGTTATGCCTTTTCATTGTCATTCTTTTATATATATCTCGATTTATGTTTTGTACCATATAGTTTAGCACTTGTTGAGCATTTGGGTCGCTCCTTGCTTTACCCTGATATTATAGCTAGCAGCTATGGTTAGATTCAAGCAGACAACACGTAAAACCTATGACGCCGATGCGTATGTCCGAGCTCAGGTAGAATAAGAGATAGTTTTGTGTGAGGACTCGATATTAAAATCAGTTGTAATAGATGGTAGTGTTGGGCTGTTCCAAACACTAAACTGTAAGATCTTGGATTCAGTTATGTTTACATTCTTTTAAATATTGTAATAGTTATATTTATTTTGTTTGTTAAGTTGGGGGTGTGACAGGTTTTGGTATCAGAGCTACGGTTTAGAGTCCCTGGATAGCCCAAATAGGTTATAGGATATATGTTTAGGCTATAGATAATATGCGAGAGAGTAGGTAAGTAGATTTATTATTATTAATACTCCTCTTATTGGTTTGTCAGCAAAGGGCGCATTCCTCTTCATCCTCTGGGTCGGACGACAGTATTGCTTTCTCCGTGTATGCTGAGTTGAGGCGCGAGTTTGACATGCTTCAGGGCAAGTACGACCGATTGGTAGACCGATTGAAGAACGTGTACCCGGACAACCGAAACTATGAAGGGAAACCTAAGGAGCAGATGGCTGTGAGACTTGAGACTTTGGTTCAGTACGTCAACACTAAGCTTGAGGAGATGCCATCACACCGACACCGCACCAGCCAGTATATCATCCAGATGGTGGCGGATGAGCTCTAGAGCATTGTGAAGACGCTTCGAGAGGAGAAGACTACCAGACCCCGTTCTGATGGAGTGGAGCCTTAGTTCTTTCCATTATTTACCTTTCAAGTTGTTGTATTATCAGACTTCATAGAATTCCCAGTTGTTATCTTTAAATAAGCATGTTGTTCCTAGAATCAGACTTCGTCCTAATCCCAATGTATTGTGACCTTAAAATTTCCATTATTATGCACTATCGTTCCATTTGCTCTCAACTGTTATCTTACGCCTTTGTATGCATCACCATATCTGTTTAATTTGAAACTTGACCTCATATGTAAATAAGAATGTCATGCGATACCCTCGAATTATTTCATTATTCATACCTGTTTTAATATAACTCTTATTTCAGGATCATGCCACCCAAAAAGAAGAACCCAACAACCACATCTACCACATATCCAAATATTCTTCGATTACTGGAAACTTTGCAACAACAAACCGATGCTATAGCTCAACAACAATTAACTCTTCAACAACGAATTGAAAACCAAGATAACCATGAACTACACCAACCACCTGATTCACCAGTACCACCTCGACAAGTTGTCACTTTCAAGGCTTTTCAGAATGTGAATCCACCTGCATTTCATGATACCACTGATCCAATAATAGCTAACACATGGATTAAGGAAATGGAAAGGGCTTTTGAGTTGGTACAATTAGGAGACGATCAGAAGACGCCATATGCTACTTACTTCTTGAAAGGCGAAGTCATCTATTGGTGGGAATCAGTAAAAGCTATGGAAGCAACTCAGCAGGTTTCTTGGGAAAGATTTAAGAAGTTATTTCTGGAAAAGTATTACCCAAAGTACATGCAGAATCAGATGGAGCTTAAATTTCTTGAGTTGAAGCAAGGGAATATATCTGTACTGGAGTATGAGAAGAAGTTCACCGATTTATCAAGGTTTGTGACAAAGTATACCAGCACTGAAGAGGAAAAAGCAAAGAGATTTCAACAAGGATTGGAGCCTTGGATCAGAGATAGAGTGGCTATCTTTGAGCTTGATACTTATGCAGGAGTAGTACAGAAAGCTGCTCTGATTGAGAACAATGGGATGCAGTCCAGAAAGGAAAGGGATAACAAGAAGAGAAAGGTTCTATTTTATGGAGAAAAATTGGAAGCCGGAAATACACAAGATCAAAATGTAAAGAGGATTGGATTTCATAAGGGCGGAAATTTTCAAAAGAAAGGGAATTTGGGCAAAAGACCAGAATCGAAGGGGAACAACCAGGCAAGCCAAGGACAAGTTGGAGAAAACAGACTCCAGAGACCGAAATGCAAGCATTGTGGAAGAAGGCACCCCATAGTGTGTAATAAGCTGAGCATGACATGTTATAGGTGCAACCAGAAGGAACATTTGACAAATGAGTGTAAGATGCCGAAGCCAGGAGTTACATCTTACAAGTGTGGAAAGACTGGACACATAGCTAGGGAGTGCAAGACAACCGGACCAGTCAAAGCTCTAATGAATATGGCAAGTACCAGTGCGAGCATGCCAGCCGAGGTATTGGCATTACCTCCACCACCTACAACAACTCCGCAAGCAACATCAAGGACATTCGATTTGAAAATGAAGGACGCTGTTCAGAACTTTGAGGTGATAGCAGGTACACTTTTACTCAATAATGTCAAAGCTAAAGTATTGATTGATTCGGGAGCAACAGGATCTTTCATATCAGAAACTTTTGTTGATAAACTTTAATGTGATAAAATGATTATGAACGAGGTAGTAAATGTGGTAATTGCGAACCAAAAGAAGATTCCTGTGAATCAATTCTGTCCGAAGTGTGAGATTGATATTTTGGGGCATAAGTTTTCAGCCGACTTGATACTCTTCAAGTTGGGAGAGTTCGATATAATTTTAGGAATGGATTGGTTAGGGAAGAATAACGCCCAGATTAATTGTAAGACCAAGAAAGTGTATTTAAAGACGAAGAGAGGAGATAAGGTAGTATTTAAGGGATAGAGGCAAGAGCAACTATTTCTTACAATTATTCAGGCTAAGAAGTTACTTAGGAAAGGTTGTGAGTCGTTCCTAGCTTATGTAGTGGATTCAGAAAAAGCCAGTCCCAGCATAGAAGATATCCTCGTACTTAACTAGTTCACAGATGTGTTTCCAGACGAACTACCAGGCTTACCACCAGATCGACAAATCGAATTCGAGATCAACCTTGCTCTGGGCACAGAATCAGTTTTAAAGGCCCCATATAGGATGGTACCAGCAGAAATGAAAGAGTTGGCGAGCCAGCTACAAGAATTGTTGGATAAAGGATTGATTCGGCCAAGTACGTCACCATGGGGAGCACCTGTTCTGTTTGTAAAGAAGAAAGATGGAAGTATGCGGCTATGTATAGATTATCGGGAGTTGAATAAGGTAATGATCAAGAACCGCTACCCGCTATCAAGAATAGATGACCTATTTGATCAGCTGAAGGGAGCAAAGTGCTTTTCAAAGATCGACTTGAGATCAGGATACCATCAACTAAAGATCAAGGAAGAAGATATTCCCAAGACAGCATTCAGGACCAGATACAAACATTATGAATTCTTCATAATGCCGTTTGGATTGACAAATGCCCCGGCCGTATTTATGGATCTGATGAATCGGGTATTTAAAAAGTATTTGGACAAGTTCGTAGTGGTATTCATTGATGACATCCTTATTTATTCTAAGTTGGAAGAAGAACATAAGCAACACCTATGGATAGCATTGGAGATACTCCGACAAGAAAAGTTGTATGCCAAGTTTTCTAAATGTGAGCTTTGATTAAAGGAAGTTCAATTTTTGGGACACGTCATTGGAAATGAAGGAGTTAAAGTAGATCCGGTAAAGATTGAGGCGATTATGAATTGGGAGAGGCCAAAGACACCTACAGAAGTGCGAAGTTTTCTAGGATTGGCAGGGTATTATAGAAGGTTTGTCAAGGATTTTTCGAAAATCGCCACGCCGTTGGCTAAGGTAACCAGGACGAATCAGAAGTTCAAATGGAGTGCAGAACTTGAGGATAGCTTTTAAGAGTTGAAACAGAGATTGGTAACAGCTCCGGTGTTAGTACTACCAGATGACCAAGGAAACTTTGTGATTTTCAGCGGCGCTTCACATAAAGGATTGGGCTGTGTGCTAATGCAACACAATAAGGTGATCGTATATGCGTCAAGATAGTTTAAACCGCATGAATTAAAGTACCCGATGCATGATTAGGAACTAGCCGCCATAGTGTTCGCACTTAAGATTTGGAGACATTACCTCTACGGAGAAAAGTGTGAAATCTACACATATCACAAGAGTTTAAAGTACATTTTCACTCAGAAGGAGCTCAATATGAGGCAAAGGAGATGGTTGGAATTGATCAAGGACTATGATTGCTCAATAAATTATCATCCTGGAAAGGCGAATGTTATAGCCGATGCTTTAAGTAGGAAGGAGAGATTGAATATGATGGCAACACCAAAGGAATTATCTGAAGAGATTAAGAAATTTGGATTAGAACTTTGTGATTATGGAATAGTTGAAGAAGTTCGTCGTGCAATGACTTTTTAGCCAACACTAGTGGAAAGGATAAGGAAATGTCAGGAAAAAGTAATGGAGAGAGAGAAGAATCAGCTGACTGGAGAAGAGATTGGCACTCAAAGGGATGAGCAAGGTATACTAAGGGTTTCCTCAAGAATTTGGATTCCTCATGTACCTGAATTGAAGAATGAGATCCTACAAGAAGCCCACAATTCAAGATTTTCAATCCACCCGGGAAGCACCAAGATGTATCGGGACTTAAAGTAGAACTTTTGGTGGCCAAATATGAAGTGAGATGTGACAGAATGGATTGTAAAGTGTTATACTTGTCAGAAAGTGAAGGCAGAACATCAACAACCAAGCGGATTAATTCAGCCCCTAAAAATTCCAGAATGGAAATGGGAAAATATTGCTATGGACTTTATAGTGGGACTACCGCGAATGAAATCCGGACATGACGCTATATGGGTTATAGTTGACCGCCTTATGAAGTCGGCGCATTTCCTTCCAATTAATGAGAAGTCGTCATTGGACAAATTAGTTCATCTGTACGTGCGTGAAATCGTACTAAGACATGGAGTACCCGTATCGATAGTTTCAGACAAAGATCCCCGATTTAACTCGAGATTCTGGAAGCAGTTTCAAGAAAGTCTTGGCACGAAGTTGAACATGAGTACGGCATACCACCCGCAGACTGATGATCAGAGCGAAAGGACAATTCAAACAATCGAAGACATGTTGCGCAGTTGTGCAATCGATTTTGCAGGAAGTTGGGATGACCACTTGCTATTGATTGAATTCTCTTACAACAACAACTATCACTCCAGTATTGGCATGCCACCATACGAAGCTTTGTACGGATGAAAATGTAGATCACCGACAAGTTGGGATGAAGTAGGAGAAGGGAGGATTCTATGTTCGGAATCGGTACAACAACTGCATGACACAGTCAAGTTAATTCAGAGAAGGTTGCTTGCTGCTCAAGATAGACAGAGGAAGTATGCGGATCCAGCGTGTAAGGATGTTCGATTCCAAGTAGGCGAAGCCGTTTGTTGAAGGTGTCACCAAGAAAAGGGTTATCTAGATTTGGCAAGAAGAGGAAGTTAGCACCTAGATATATAGGTCCTTTTGAGATTTTGAGTCAAGTGGGGAAGGTAGCCTATGAGTTAGCCTTATCGCCTCAGTATCAACATGTGCATAATGTGTTCCATGTGTCGTTGCTTAAAAAGTACAATCCTGACGCCAGCCATGTGATAGAATATGAACCTGTAGAAATTTAGGCAGACCTGTCATTTGTGGAGTAACCTGTCAAATTACTCGACTGGCAAGTAAAGAATCTTAGGAATAAGTCGGTAAAGTTAGTGAAAGTACTTTGGAGGAACCCCAAGGTCGAAGAATCAACTTGGGAGTTAGAGTCTGATATGCGTTCCCAGTATCCTCATCCGTTCTCTTAGATTCTGGGGACAGAATCCCTTAAGGGGGAGAGGATGTTACAACCGGTATTTTCGTGTAATATTATTTGTAGATTTGGTATAATATTAAACCCGAATGAAAATATATTCAATGATTGTACGTTTGTGTGAGTGAAAATTTTCTACATTATAAATTTGTTGTATGTAGTATATGATTTTTCAAAGTAAAAGTTTATTTATTTCCTTTATTTTTGATTTATAAGGAATATTCTAAGCCTTGGAAAGATTTTCTTTTAAAAGTTATTTTGTTCATAAATTTTGTGAGTGATTTTATAAAATTTCTAAAAATCTAAGTTATTTTATGGTATAAATTTTGTAATTTTTAAACTTTTATTTTATTTTATAAAAATAAATCTTTGAAAATTAGTTGCTTAGTGATTATTAAATTACATGGTTACCCTTGCATGAAAATACTCTTCTATTCAACTAAGGGGCAAGGAAGGCATTTCCAACCCCACTCACTTTCATTCTACTAGCCAAATTACCACCTTGTCCTTGCATGCAAATCTACCTAACTATGTTGGAAGGCTACTCTTGTAAATTCTCATATCCACTCACTTGTGGTCAAATCAAAAGCATAAAAACCAAACAAATATGATTATCACTCCACTTTCACTCCACCATTTCCACACCCCCTCCTTTCTCCCCCTCTCCTCTCGGCTCCTTCCTCTCGGCTTTTTGGCCGAAGCCCTACCCCCTCCCTTTTCTTCATTCTTCTTTTAAGCTTCCATCTCCCATTCAAGTAAATGTTACTTCCTATATATTGATCATATATAATCCAAAGAAGTTTGAGTAAAAAGTTTAAGTTTTGATCTTGCATGGCATAGTTTTAGTTGGCACTCAAAGTACAATCTTAATTCTTATGGATTTAAGGTTGTATTTGAGAGAACTACAAGGAATGGTGAAATGCCAAGTCATGAAAATGAGGCTCTTAATTTTAAATGGTCATTTCCCTTCAACTTCATTCGGCCATGACCTTGAGGGAGCCGAATGAATGGTTCTTGAGGTTGTTGTGTTGCCTTGTTTCGTTTTTATGTGTTTTTGGTGGTGATAACATGACTTTTGTATCAAAAACTTGATAAAAACCTTTGCATGCTAAGTGATCATTTAGTTATAACTTATGATAGGCTTGCATGTTGATTTCATGCTAAAATTTTATTTGGAAAACATGTTGTTTTGATTAGTAAGACTTGAAGTCATGCATGCATGCAAATTTCTCTTGAATTCTTGAAAGTTCTTGATCATTCGGATTGATATCTTGATAGTAAACCTTAATTTTAGTTAAGTTAAGATATTAACTGAGAATTTTGCTTCTTAAAATGTGATGTTATTTCGTTTATATTTATCATAAAGGTTAAAGTTGTTGTCCTTGAAAACTTGATGACTTGTAATTTATATAATGTGATTTCCTTTGTTTTGCTATGTTGCACCTTAGGTAAGGATGATCTCCACTAAGTCAATTTTGAGTGTAAGGGGGTTAGTTCAGTAGATCACCATAGTTAAGTTATGGTTTGGTTATTTTGGTTGTTGGTGGTTGGGTTGTTAAGTGAGAACGTTGGAGAAAGGAGAGTCTTAGTTTCTGCAGAAAATCAGTTTGGTACCCTGAGGTTTAGAGTGAGTTTTGACCATGTCATTGTTGTGCACTTTGAGGCCCAAGCCACCAGAAGCTAGAATTATGAGTGTATAAAAGGTTTTAGGTGTTTGTTGGAGGTTTACAAGTCGTTTGGTTAGGTGCACAAGTGAAATCACAAAATCTGTCCAGCAGGGGACAGTTTTGTTGCAACTTAGAAATAGTAAGTTTTGGCCATGTCATGGGTAGGCCCTCATTAGGCCCTGTTGGGCCTTAGTTAGAGGGAGTGTCAGAGAAGTTTTTCCAACCATAGTCCATAGGATTTGATTTAGAACCATGTGTCACAAGTTAATTCAAGTCAGGGCGTTTTCTGCCCAGAAAACAGGGGAACCATGGTTTTTAAGCTTAGGCCCAAGGAGGCCCAAGCTAGGCCCTTGAGCCACATCAAGTTTGGGAGATGCCTTATGGTCCGAAGAGTCTAATGTAGAAGTTTTGGAGGAAAACTTGTAGTTTAAGAGTGTCTAATGCACTCAAGAAGCCATAGATGTCATTCTGAAATTTACTCCAGTGAGCACTTTCACTTATCAGAAAGTTTTAGAATACTTAGGAGTGAGATCTAGGTTGACCACTATGGTTGTAAGATAGTATAAAGACATTATAGTGAAAGGCCCAAGTGAGGGTCAATAGGTTTTGGATATTATAGTAAAGGCACATTGAGTAAGGAAGCCAAAATTTGGAGACTTTGTCTAGTTTAGCGACCAAGTGACTTAAGTTGTGAGTCGAGATCATCCAAGCCTAGTGTTGCATTTTGGTGTATGTGATAATATTTGGTATTAAAATATGATATGTGAGTATATGTGGCTATGTGTACAATTATATTTATAAGGTGAATATAAATTGCGTGCATATAGGCCTAAGTGCCACTTGTGTTGTAAATAGGTTGAGTTGGTGAGAGTATATTATAATGAGGTTATTATTAATTGTGTAGGATCTCGAGACGAGGGTAAACTTGCCATAAAGGTCGAGTGAAGCTTCCAGTTGCTCATACCAGTCAGACCAGACCAGCCTTTCTCAAGGCAAGTGATTCAACCTGACTTTCGTATTCACTATGTGTAATATTTAAGTCATATATATTGATGCGATTATCCTGAGTCATTTTGTTATACTTGAACCAAGCGATTCTTAAGTCTATCTTTGAATTATATAGAAATTCCATGAATCCTCAAGTACTTATTGCAAGTAGATCAAAAGTCTTATCACGATAGTATAGTAAAGTAATTGGAATGCCTTGATAAAATAAGGAGTTGTTATAATACTTGATTGATCCTCCTGATTAACATGCTAATGATTCCTAAAGTATTGATATCTCACCCTGCTGCATGAACTCCTATAAAAACTTTACCTTGATACCTAAAAGCCAGATATCCATTAAAGTTGTTCCTAATTGCTTGATACCCTCTTTCTTACCCTAAAGTTTGACATCCTGATATACCTTAAGCTAATGATCAATTCCTTTATACCTTAACACCTCTGGTATTCTTGTAACCCATGATGCTTATTTTCTTGATGTTACAATACCTATACCTTGTCTATAATCCTTGCTTCAAGCTTAGTTCGGCATTTACTCTTTCTTATTATCCAATATCCTTGCTAGAACACCTTGTCAAAGTTCTTGTATATGGAAACTTTTCAATTGCCCTAATAAGTAAAGTCTAGTGAATCGTGGCCCTGAGATTTACTATTATATTTCCAGTGTTTCAAGTTGATCTATAATCCCTTGATAAAAATGTTTACTATTTAAAGAGATTTTGTTATAAATCGGCATCAGTTTTTGAAATGATTAAAATGTGGATTTTCAGTCCCAAAGGGGGATAAATGTTTTCTTTGAATAGTGGATCTGGACTGACACGTGAGTCCTTTCCACACTTATAATGTAGGCTTAAAAGTTTGCTAGGGATCCCACTAATGTTTTAGAACCCAACGAGGTTCGGGATTACTTCGCGGCTGATCACCGGCTGTAATCCGTAGCGTCATAAAATGATTTTTATTAAGATATGATTTTGAAAATATTTTGATACAAGCAAATAATGCCATCACCCAAAGTTTTATCTCTGTTATTATTGGTTATGTCTTCACATTGTCATTCTTTAATATATATCTCGATTTATATTTTGTATCATATTGTTTAGCACTTGTTGAGCATTTGGCTCACTCCTTGCTTTACCCTGATATTAAAGCTAGCAGCTATGGTTAGATTCAAGCAGACAGCACGTAAGACCTGTGACGCTGATGTGTATGTCTGAGCTCAGGTAGAATAAGAGATAGTTTTGTGTGAGGACTCGATATTAAAAGACTGAGAATGGTTGTTAAGTGAGAACCTTGGAGAAAGGAGAGTCTTAGTTTCTGCAGAAAATCAGTTTGGTACCCTGAAGTTTAGAGTGAGTTTTAACCATGTCATTGTTATGCACTTTGAGGCCCAAGCCACCCGAAGCTAGAATTAGGAGTATATAAAAGGTTTTAGGTGTTTGTTGGAGGTTTACAAGTCGTTTGTTTAGGTGCACAAGTGGAATCACAAAATCTGTCCAGCAGGGGACAGTTTTGTTGCAACTTAGAAATAGGAAGTTTTGGCCATGTCATGGGTAGGCCCTCATTAGGCCCTGTTGGGCCTTAGTTAGAGGGAGTGTCAGAGGAGTTTTTCCAATCATAGTTCATAGGATTTGAGTTAGAACCATGTGTCGCAAGTTAGTTCAAGTCAGGGCGTTTTCTGCCCAGAAAAATAGGGGAACCATGGACTTTAAGCTTAGGCCCAAGGAGGCTCAAGCTAGGACCTTGAGCCACATCAAGTTTGGGAGATGCCTTATGGTCAGAAGGGTCTAGTGTAGAAGTTTTGGAGGTACACTTGTAGTTTTAGAGTGTCTAATGCACTCAAGAAACCATAGATGTCATTCTGAAATTTACTCCAGTGAGCACTTTCACTTACCACATAGTTTTAGAGCACTTATGAGTGAGACCTAGGTTGACCACTATGGTTTCAAGATATTATAAAGCCATTAGAGTTAAACGCCCAAGTGAGGGTCAATAGGTTTTGGATAGTTTAGTAAAGGCACACTGAGTAAGGAAGCCAAAATTTGGAGACTTTGTCTAGTTTAGCGACCAAGTGACTTAAGTTGTGGGTCGAGATCATCCAAGCCTAGTGTGGAATTATGATCTGTGTGATATTATTTGATATTAAACTATGATATGTGAGTATATGTGGCTATGTGGACTATGGTATTTATAAGGTGATTATAAATTGAGTGCATATAGGCCTAAGTGCCATTTGTGTTTAATTTCGGGTTGTAAATAGGTTGAGTTGGTGAGAATATATTATAATGAAGTTATTATTATTTATGTAGGATCTCGAGACGAGGGTAAACTTGCCATAAAGGTCGAGTAAAGCTTCCAGTTGCTCCTACCAGCCAGACCAGACTAGCCTTTCTCAAGGCAAGTGATTCAACCTGTCTTTCGTATTCACTGTAAATGTGTAATAATTAGATCATATATATTGATGCGATTATCCTGAGTTATCTTGATATACTTGAATCAAGCGATTCTTAAATCTATCTTTATATAATATAGAAATGCCATGAACCCTCAAGTACATATTGTAAGTAGATCAAAAGTCGTATCACGCTAGTATATCAAAGTAATTATAATGCCATGATAAAATAAAGATTTGATATAATATTTGATTGATCCTCTTGATTAACATGCTATTGATTCCTAAAATATTGACATCTCACCCTGATACTTGAGCCCCAATAGAAACTGTACTTTGATACCTAAAAGCCAGATATTCTTCAAAGTTGTTCTTAATTGATTGATAACCCTTTTTCTTGCCCTAAAGTTCGACAATCCTGAATTACCTTGAGCTAAAGATCATTTCTTCATACCTTAACACCCCTAGTATTCATGAAGCTTATCTTCTTGATGTTCTAGTACTTGTACCTTGTCAAAAACATTTGCTTTAAGCCTAGTTTGGCATTATTCTTTTATATTATCTAATAGCCTTGCTAAACCTCTTTGTCAAAGTTCTTGTTTATGGAAACCTCTTAATTACCCTAATATAGTAAAGTCTAGTAGATCATGGCCCTGAGATTTAGTGTCATATTTCCAGTGTTTCAAGTTGATCTATAATCCCTTGATAAAAAAAATGTTTACTACTTAAGAGATTTTATCATAAATCAGCATCAATTTTTGAAATAATTAAATTATGGATTTTCAGTCCTAAAGGGGGATAAATGTTTTCTTTGAATAGTGGATCTGGACTGAGACACGAGTCATTTCCACACTTATATTGTAGGCTTAAAAGTTGCCTAGGGATACCATTAATGTTTTAGAACCCAGCGAGGTTCGGGATTACTTCGCGGCTGATCACCGGCTGTAATCCGTAGCGTCATAAAATGATTTTGTTTAAGTTATGATTTTGAAAATGTTTTGATTCAAGTAAATGATGCCATCACTCAAAGTTTTATCTCTTATTAACATTGGTTATGCCTTCGCATTGTCATTCTTTTATATATATCTCGATTTATGTTTTATACCATATAGTTTAGCACTTGTTGAGCATTTGGCTCACTCCTTGCTTTACCCTGATATTACAGCTAGCATCTATGGTTAGATTCAAGCAGACAGCACGTAAAACCTGTGACGCTGATGCGTATATCCGAGCTCAGGTAGAATAAGAGATAGTTTTGTGTGAGGACTCGATATTAAAATCAGTTGTAATAGATGGTTGTGTTGGGCTGTTCCAAACCCTAAACTGTAAGATCTTGGATTCAGTTATGTTTACTTTCTTTTAAATATTGTAATAGTTATATTTATTTTGTTTGTTAAGTTGGGGGTGTGACAGATGACCCCGATTATGGGGAGGATGAGAAAACATTTCATACTGAGAAAACAGATATCGAGCAAGATAGGGAGAACCAGGACGGTACTCCTATGGGGCAATTCATGGACCTGCCTAAACAAAAATTATAATTTTATTCCCAAGCACCACCCTGAGGAAACAATGCGGTGGAAAATTATTTCAGGACCTTTAAATCGCTAAGCTCTCAGAGTTCCAAGGAACAAGCTGACCTAGTCGAGGCATGAGCCTGGCTAAAGGAAATAGAGGAATGATTTTATATTCTAAATGATTGATGAAGCGCAAAAGACTGTTTTTGTCACTTACCTTCCTAAGAGAGAGGCCACCCACTGGTGAAAGGCGAAGAAAGACACAGGGCCAGAGGTTATAATAAAACGATTAAAGTTTAGTCAATTGTTTTCTGGAAAGTACTTCCCAAGTTTATAGAGATAGTGTAAAAGCTTTAGAGCCAGAACAAAGGCGGACAAGTATAATGAATCATGAAGCTAAGTTGTAAAAGTTGTCAAGATTCGTTCTGAAGATAAGAATCCCAGAACGACGTGATGTTTGAAGTCAATGAGTAGTGGGTTCATGAAATGATTGTAATAGAAAAGAAAATAAAGAGAAACTGAAGTGGAAAGGAAAATAAAGACAATAGAGTTTGAGGAATGGTAAGGGAGTTGGGTATGAGGAAACCCTAAAGACTCGTAGCAATAGAAATAGAAAAGTATGTATTCGTCAGGATGAGGGTGATTCACCATAAGTTAAAGTTGATGGTTGAAGGCATAAGAGATACATATATTTTATCCCCTGTAAGTTGGGAGGATTCGAGGAAACCTTGAGATAGTTCGAAGGATAAATAATGAGACGCGAATAGACTGAGGAGACAAGAAAGTTAGAAATTAGGAAAATTGGATGAAGGAAGTGACCTTCAAGAATGTGAAGTGTAAGACCGGTGGCATGATACTAAGAAAGGGAGACGCCAGGTATGAAAGATATCCCAACATTGAGATGACTGTTGAGATAAATAACAAAAGAAAATGAGGAATTATTAAGAAGAAGTTCACGTTGAACACGACCAATATCTTCCAGAACATCCCTGTTGTCATTACCAAATTAGGAAAGAAAAGCGGGTAACCATTGTTATCTTTTGAAGGCCATATGGGTTGACCTCAGTTTGAATAAGGATGCTATTGTGAAATTGGTATAGGCTATCTGGGTGGGAATGATTGAATAAGATAATCTATCAAGGATATATGACTTGATTTATCCATGGAAGGATGCAAGTACCTTTTTAAAGGTGGAATTAAGGATATAAATTCGATAACTTGAGATGAACCATAGGGGAGTGCATGAAGGTTGGCATTTCACCCTTAATAGGGACAGTATGAGTTTTGACTGTATGAATTGGAAAGGATTAAGGTAACAACAACCTTTAAGGATCAGTGAAGAAATTTTTTAGAAGTGTATAAACAATGGTTCTAGTATTAGTAAATGATATTTTGATATGGCCTGTATCTAGGGAATACAGGAGGAACAATTTAAGGATAACCTTAGAGGTTTTATAAGGAGAAAGGTAATATTCGAAGTTCTCAAGAATAGAAATTTGATAAAGGAAAAGTGGCGTAATTATAATAATGCCAGGTGGGCACATGTTAAACCATAAAAAGTATAGATTGAACCAATGAAGGTCAGAATTCTTAAAGCAAGAAGGGCCCAAGATAAAAGACATCCTAAGTACGATCGAGAGTCAGCCATGATAATGTTTACATTTAAAGACTAAGGCAGTGACTTATGGAAAAATGATGATTTTTTTTTATCACAAGGACTTAAGAAAAGCATTTTCACATAAGCAGTGATTTGAAATGAGGTAGAAAATTTAGTGAAGGTGGTTAAAATGACATTGATTGTAAGGAAATATTACTATCAGGAAAGGCCAAAGAGGTGGCCGACACTTTAAGTATAAGAAGATAATTATCGTCGCTCGTGCCAGAGAAATACAGTGATAATGGTTAAAGCCGTGAAGATTGTATTATGGTTTGAAAGATTGACATTCTTTCTGATGATTGTGCGATACTCAACCGTGATAGTAGTTTGGTAAAGATTTAATTTATGAAATCGCCGTGAGCGAGCCATCTATCTTATAAGGTCATATCTTGAGATAAGCCAGGACCATGTTACGAAAGGACTAAATGAACCTTTGAGCTTCATGTCTCCTAATAAAGACATATGGTTAATAATGGTATTAACCTGATATCGTTGCTTTCATTGAAACTCTTCTGCAATTTTATCTGCTTCATGTCATGTATGTACGTCAGGATCAGGAGTGTTCTTCATGGATCATGAATGGTGATTATGTTACCTCCTTAGAAGGATTTGATACGATATGTATGGACTCCGAATGGTTAGATATTAAGATTTCATGGAAAATGAATGAATACAGCAGGTCAATGGTGGACCATAGTAATGCAGGAATGATTCTACGAGTAATGAGCCGATTACTTACAACCGTGAGAGTTGTATTGGAATGGATGATGAGATTGAGTACCACTAATCGGGTCGTGGTGGTGTATAAGTTATCATTGATAGACTAATTAAGTAGATTATCTACCTATTGAATACTTATTCCTTCTTATCAATAGAGAGTCGTATTACTATACGAGGAAGGTTGTGGTGCAAGCATAGAATTCTAATAAAGATGATGTCTAGAATGAAATCCCAGATTCGATTTTCGACGTCGAGGGAGTTTGAAAGGTGATTGTGTATAAGCTCGAGCAAGAGCATGGGTCCATAGAATGATGGACAGAATAGCAAAAAAATATTTAGGCATGTAAAATGCGATGCTATTATACTTGATGTTGATTTATATACATATATGTTTTGTTCTCCTATGATAAACCTCTATAGTTCAGAGGTAGATTCCAAGCCAGATATTTTATGGCAGTATATTTTTTTAAATATATAATTCTCTTCAATTCGTTATTTTCTCTCCTTTTCATTTCATGTAAGCTGAGAAGAACAACCCTTCCAGAAGGGGAGGTATTGCCGAATGACTATCTATCTATGTGATAGAAGCCTAGTAGGATACCACATGTTATTTAATTGCTTGTCAAGTACTAAAGGCTGGCCACCTTTTGTACTAACTATGCGATATAACAAGTGTTCATGATCATAGTGATCTCTCAATAAATTCTTTTACTTCGATATGATGGATCAAGCTTTCAAAGATAGAAGCAGCTAGAAAGGAGTAATATCAGTGTGGTGGTATTCCAAATCTAACACGTTCATGATACCAAGGTTGACGTGGTTATTAAAAGGTTATAAAATGCTAACGAGCAAAAGTATAACCAGTATAATATTAGGAACGGAAGATAGTAACGATTACGAACTGGAAAAGAATGGGTATTGAGAAGCAAGAGCTATAATGCTAGAAGCTATGATGAGAGTCTGTGCAATAGACTTGAAAGAATTTGGAATGGTCACTTAGCACGGATTGAGTTTTCTTACGACAATAGATGGTATGTCAGTATCGAGATATCACCTTATGAGATCCTTGAGGGAAGACAATGTCGATCCCCCTTATGTTAGGATGAAGTTGTAGAGCACAAGATGCTCGGACCCGAAGTGGTCCAATGGACCAAAGACATAGTGGATCTAATCAGAAGAGGGATGACACCAACCCCATGATGGATAAAAGAGGTATGCTGATTTGACTCGAAAGGACAAAGAGTATGAAATAGGGGACCTAGTAATGTTAAAGGTATCCCTAGGAAAGGATTGATGAGGTTCGAAAAGAAAGGAAAGCTAAGTCCACAATTTGTTGGGCCCTTGGATATATTAAGACATATTGGGAAGTTAGCATATGAGCTAGACCTACCCCCTGAAACTGTAGCAAGTTCATAATGTGTTCCACGTATCAATGTTAAGAAAGCGTAATCCGGATGCCAGACAAATATAGGCATATGAGCGCATAGGCATGCAACCAAACGTAACCTATATGGAACAACCGGGAAAGGTTATAGATTGAAAAGGAACAAGTGCTTAGGAGAAGGGTTATAAAACTAGTCAGAGTTTGATGGTAGAACCACAATGTAGGAAAATTGACTTGAGAGTTAGAAAGTGCAATGCTAAGAAAGTGTCCCTATTCATTTTTATCTGATTCCGGGATGGAATCCTTTTAAGGAGGGGAGACTGTAATAACCCAAAAAAATTTTGGACTTTTTGTAACCCCTATGAATAGTGATTTTGCTGATTATGCTGAATAAGAAAACTTTTCATGCCACACTATGTAGGGGTTCTTTTATTGATATTCTGAGATCTTATTAGTACTCTATATGGTATATAAGTGTATGTAAAGATCGTCAGAATCCAAATTCAAACACTTTGATTTTTCCCGAAAACCCACTAGATACAGAAAGAATTAAGTATAAGGTAACATGATTAAAATGATTTTAATTCAAGGATTTTAAGAGAGGATCATAAAAGGAATATAAAATATTGAGAAAGGTTTAAGGGAACCTAAGTAATGAGATTTCGGGTATGATCCCTCAAACGATAAACGAGAACGAAAGTTAAGCGAACCGTAAAACAAATAAACGACCAAAGGACAAACACATACAAGTAGAATGGGAAGGAAGCTTCCAAGAGAAGCTAAAAAAAGTGGTTAAAAGAGAAGGAGACATCATCAAACCATAAGGGGAAGACATGTGGCTTGGAGGTGAGGTCATCCAAGTGATGTCATCACTTTATCAAAGAAATCTCCACCAAGTATTCATTTCACAAACACAAATATCAAAAGCAACCAAAACAAACACATTTTCTTCTTCCCCCATCTTTTTGCCTCGGTTTTTTGAAGAAAAGCAAGGAAGAAAATTCCAAAACCCAAGCTCCACTTAATCATAATTCAAGAGGTTTGTTTCTTTAGCTTCCATAATTTATAACTTAGATGAGCCATAAGTTTAAGCTCAAGATTCCATGTTTAACATAGCTAATCAATACATCAAAGTTCTTGGTGAATAGTGTTTTCAAGAAACTAACTTTATGTTTTCTTATGTTTTCTTCAAGATCCAAGCTTAGTAGAGATAGTTAGTGGTTATTTAAGGCTTCCTAAGTGATTCTCCACTCTCCAAGGAAGGTATAACTTCTCAAACCCTTAGTCTTAAGTTTTGTTGGTTTGGATTACACAATGTTTAGATGATGGGTTAGTGTAATGGGTGTGTACTCATGTTTAGAGCTTTGTTTAGTAAGTGGTTTTGTTGATTTTGGAGTTAGGAGTGATACTTGTTGGATTTGATGTTCTTGGTCACATTTTGACTTGGTTTAGATGAATAAGTTGAGATCTTGAGTTATAGTTAAATGATCTTGTATTGTGGTTGAATGATGGTGGAATGGTGTTGATTGGTGGTGGTTTGATGTTGAAATGATTTAGTAAAATTTTGGGAAATCGCGTAAACATAGCCGTCGTAATGCCCGATTTACCTTAGAATTTTTTAGTTCTTAACTTCAGGACCCGTGAACTCACTGTCTTACCATTTCCATGTTTAGATATTTCATGTTACGAGCTTCGTTTTGATATGTGGTTCGCTTGAATCCGATATACGGTTTAGGAGAAATGACCGTTTTAAGTAACGGCGTTTCGCGAACGAACCATTACCCCTCGCCTTACTTTGAAACCTTGGTTAAGGCCCTTAAATGACTAATTGGAGTATGAAAAAATAAAGTAAAGTGGACTAGGCAGTTGGTAGAGTACTCGCGAAAGAATCACCTTAAATTCTTAATGGTTAATTTATTAAAAATGGTGGAGCCGAGGGTACTCGAACGACTTATGTGATTCGTTAAGCGTAGAAGTGACCATAAGCGAACATTAAGGTTCAATTGGTTAAAGTCGAGTTTCTTAAGCGACCGGGGTTTAATTCCGACTTATGTTGTTGTTCATAGGTTATCGGACCCACTCTAACTTAAGTCTATCCGGGAGCACTCAGGCAAGTTTTCTACCCGTTATACTGTTGTGGTGATGTATATATGTATATGCATTATCTTGTGATAGATGCATGATTGTTATTAGCAAATCTTGCGATATATTGGAGCATACTGATATGGTTTATATGCATGCCTGTTTCATAATATTGATATCTAACTGTTTATTCAAATGCTTATAAGTTGCATAATACCTATGCTAGAGATAAGCAGTAATTGCGTATATCCTTAGTATAGGGGACCCAAAGGTGAACATTTTTCTAAACCGGGAGTCGATGTTCTCGAGTATTATATATATATGTATATATTTATATATATAGATATAGTTTTCAAAACTATTAATCGAATAAGGTTTATTCGATAACTTTATTTTAATTATTGAATATTAGTTTTAATATATATTCAAGGACTTATGACTCCGTTTATTTTATTTAATGAATATTAGTTTGAATACTCATTCAAGGACTTATGACTCCGTTTATTTTATTTAATGAATATTATTTTGAATATTCATTCGAGGACTTATGACTCCGCTTATTTTGTTAAATAATATTCTTTATTTTATTAAAGAATAATGTTTCGATAATCAAACGTATTTTTGATTATTCAATTAAAGATCGTACTTTCGTATAAGTATATCTTTGGTTATTTATTATTCATTTCAAGTATGAGTTTTAAAACTTCTACTTCAATTATTTTTATAGAGATCATCCTTTATGGGAATATTATTTAAATAATAATATTCAGATATTTTCTAATAGATCGGGATTGATTTATTTCATTAAATCAGCATTATTCCAAACATTCTAAAAAATATTTTCGAGTCTTCAAAATAATTTTTAAAGGTTAGAGCGGATCCCAACACTCGTTTTCAAATTTAAGACCTTCCTTTTTGAAGGGGACTTGAATACTCGCTCAAAAATCTAAGGGATCCGGCTCTGTAGTATATTTTATATTCGCAATGAGGTTGCTGTTTTGATAAATGAATTGATTACTTACCCAACGTTCGGGAAGTAAGTCCATCTATTTAAGTCGGCATAAGCAACATGGGCTCAGTGGGCGTCCATGAAAGTGTAAGCGGCTCAGTGGGAGTCCATCAAATGCGTAAGTGGCTGAGTGGCAGTCCAGCATAAGGTCCTATTGTGGCCAGGGTGATGACCAGTGGGGAATTCATCCATCTATTAGTAGAAAAGGTTACTTATTGGTATCTTTGCCTGATCAACAAGATATCAGGTTTATGTCAAGGTTTTCTCCTTTCCAGATTCATTGGATATTGCAACTCTGTTTATAATTTTCATAACAGAGGTTTTCAAGGAGTGTATGAAATGTATATTTATAGGTGTATATATATATCGGGACTTAATGAAGTATCTCGTAACTTCATTATTTATAATGATATTTCAAAGATTGAATCTATCCAAGTCTTTTCTTGTAGTCTCATCTATGTGATGAACTTTTGAAACTGATTATACCTTGAACGGTGGTAGTTCAAGTAGTATTCGGAAAAGATATAAGTATATTGGAGTTTCTTGTAACTTCATCTTTTCAACTTATATCTGGTTAATGATTATCTTATGCATGACAAAGATTTTCACAAAAAACGTTGAGACAAGGTTAGATATATGAGATCACCTTGCAACGATATTTTTATACAGTTATAAACTGGAACTCTGTGTATATTATACATGTCAGAGGATTTCAAAGATTGTGAATAGTATATATGTATATATATACTGAATATTTTGCGACTTGGTCGCATTAAGATATCAACTTGGTTCATTTCTTCTTGACCAAGAGTTTCATGAGTACTATGAGAATGCTCATATATTGTTAATTATTATACATATTATTTCGGTGGGCTTGTTGCTCACCCTTGCTTTCTTCTTTCATCACACAACAACAGATAGACAAGATGAACATGACCAAGCTCCCAATTTGCGAGCGGATAGGAAACGTTCCGCAGTTTCCTGTAGGCGTTGATGCCGCTGTAGCTGAGGTAGAAATTACCAATAGGCTAGGCGTTCAACTTCTGATGTACCAGACTTATATATCTATATGAATTGTAATAATGGCAAAGAAATGTAAATTTATTCAGAAACCCTTTTGTGGTATAATGACTTATAATTGTGGAATAAAATGACTTGTGTTATTTTTGGTATTCATCTTTGAGACTATAACTTGTGGCGCGTGTGTGTATATTGTGGGGTCACAGTACGCAGTGGTTGGTTGTTTATTAAGATTAAGAGTTATTAAGGGAATTGGAACTCGTGACAACCCGGATCCCCGACCCCGGATTTGGGGGTGTTACATAAACAGCGCAAGTTAATCCTCACTCGAAGGTTAAATTTCAAAATAGGCAAGTATGAGCGAAAGAAATGCTCAGCAAGTTCAGTATAACATATATGTGGTCTTTTTGATATAAAAACCGACATCTACATTGGAGCAAAATATTTAAAATCATATTTGTTGGATCAGAAAATTCGGTTATAAAATCCTTTTATAATTTTTTTAAGCGAAAATGCTCCAGAAATACTTTGAATCTCGACAAGAATAAAACTCGTAACACAGTGTTTATAGGAATATTGTATACAACATGAAACCGTGATTATGGACTGAATCGTAAACTCCATAACCAATTTACTCAAAACTCCATTCATGATATCATACTCAGTTTGATGTCATATCAAATTATATATCAATACTAACTTAGATGCTCATAACATACCAGTAAAGTATTGAAGTCAACATCAATCATATATATCGATACCACCTTTGATATTAACAACAAATTAAGTATGGACATCATTCAGAAATTGAATCAAAACTGCCTTTCACCTTTAATCCAAAATCGAAATACTTAAATCATTTATTATATGATTATCAAAACAATTTATAAATTTAAATTATAACCAATTATGCACTATGTTATTCTTGATGATCAATCACGAAGCAACACTAGTATCCCGCAGCCATACCGTAAATATTGGTAACGATATTCCGCAACCATACCGTACCTATAGGATATCCAAAAAGGCATACATTCGCCTTACAAGATATTATACTTTCATATAATAGCTCGTGCTGGAGCGGTAATAATAGCTAAAAATCCGGGATATCACAATCTACCCCCTTATAAGGATTCCATCCTCAGAATCAGCAGATAAGAGCAATAGGGATCTTCTGTCCAACTTTCCAATCTTGCAGACACAACTTTTCTGAAAATCTCAAATAAAAATTTGGATTCCTTGTGTAACATAATTATCATGGGAGCTTCACTTCACACCATTGCTCTTTCCACATATCATTTGACCAATTTCTCTATAAAACCACTTTTGCTGATAAAGAGAAAGAAGAATAGAGAGAAAGATAAAGATAAAGATAAAGATAAAGAAAGAGAGATAGAGGTAAATAGAGAGAGAAATAAAGAAAGAGACTAACTTCATTATATGCCACTGATATTGTGGCGCCCCAAAATCTGGGGTCAGGGATTTAGGAGGCCATGTCACCTTGACTGATGTTTAATATTTATCTCATACAACAATATATATACTCACACCTTTATAGACCCACACCTATCAACACACACGCACTTACATGTTATTGTCTTGGAAATGAACAATTCATTACTAGAGTTTATCAGATCCATAAAGTGATATTTATTACAGACCAAAAGTGATTAAGTCTTACCACGGTTGTAACCTTTATTTAAGTTTAGGCCGGCGGTGTAACCTTTATTTAATATTAGACCGGTGGCCAAATATACGTTTCTTCATTATTACTTTACATAAGTCATACTTGTAAATAAGCCGGACTAAAAATAACTAAAAACCAATCTAGTTTTTACGGTCTATCTGGGGTACTGCGCCGAACATCCTACTAAACAGCTAGCTGTTCCTTACCCGTTTCTTGACCGTGAGTTTTATGATAGGAATCTTGATTCACTGTTGTGTTGTGTCATTTTAAGAAAACAAGTGTGAACTATAATGCCCAACATAATAAATTAGAGTATGAAAAGATTGTATAAGAAATTCATATCTGATTTCGTATATGATATATATGTTTGTTTTAACATAGTTTTTCTCGGTGATACACACCTCTTTTCAAAAAAATTTCTTTATTGACTTATTAGTATACAAATACCTTAATGTTAAACCCAGCACCTAGGTTTGGGTTACGATATTGCATCTCAATTCTATTTGAAAGAATAAGACATTTACCTGAGCCACCACATACGATGAATAGTCGTGTTACAGAAATATGTAACCTTTTTTACTAGTAGAAGGATGACTTCCTTACTCCCGGTTATCAACCTAGCCGCATTCGGGCTATGTGTCCCATTTCGGGTATGCACACACTTCACAAGTTCATGAGTACACAGAGTACCTTCGCCTGCGGTAACTTTTCATAGGTTCCCGAGTACACAAAGTACCTTCGCCTATGGTACTTTTGGTAGTCTCTCTAGTACTCATAGTACTAGGGTCTACCTATTATTATCCATGGAAGAATCCTATCATATCCCGAGAACTCGACCACATCGGAGTTCTCCAAGCGTTTTGCTTGTTGATAGGCACCGCTCATATATATATGTACTTCCGAGATTTTTTGGGGGAAGCACTAAGATAATGTGAGTTGACTGTTGTCAACAGATAAATATTTAAGGAGGAGTTTCTTTAGAAACAATTGTAAAATTATTTAAAGTATGTCGAGATAATTGTCTTCGACGATTTGAAAGTATTGGTATGATATTCTGAAACTCGGAAAATATTTTAAAATAGGTTTTACAATTTTTAAATGATATTAAATCATTTAATAAATATTTAATAATTAAATAATAAATAATAAATAATTAAACCTCAAATAATTTTATTTAAAAGAATATTTAAAATAATATTCCTCAACTAATTTACATTTAGATATTAAATTAATCTTTAATAATATAAATAAATTGGTTTTAAAATAAAGTAAACGTTGGAGAATACTTCTCCCTTTTTAAATGAATATCCGAAATAATATTCATTGCTTGGGTAATTAAATAGAGTTGATGGAATATGATCTTTAGAAATTGTTTTTAAAAAAATTCGAGGTATTTAATAAATCGTAAGAGGACATCGAGTCCCTTGAAATAAAATAGATACGGATTTTTAATCGTTCAAAACGTCTCCAGGATGATTCCCGGGTTTATACTTTGTGAAAACTGACCGACTCTCGGTCTTACAACTTATACATCACGCTCTACTATAGAGTTAAAATATTCTACAATATATTCATATCTCGAATATTATTTGATATGTAAAACTCATATTTTACTATCATGGAAGACATGGCATTTGTGCGAAAATAGTAAAAAAAATCTTCAAAATACAACAGTATGTAGAACATGGTTCATGAACTTGCATGGGTACTTTGAAGTGGAGGGTGCTCTAGGGTCCGCCCGTAAATCTATAATTATAAGCAATTATCGTTTCGTTAGATCCTGTTCGTATTTATCGTTACTTGTACATACGTGATACTTACTATTAATTCACGCAACTCGCTTTAATATCATTATCCCAATAAGTATAAGTAATTATAATATTTGCTTTCTTTTCGAAATCCCTTATGTCCGTTAATTTCTTTTACATTTCGTTCCTCGGCTCCCCTCTCGATTCTTTAGGGTTTCTATTCGCGCGATCTCGGCTCCGACATTTTTATAAAAATTAAAAAAATCCTTTTCACTTGAAATATGGAAGTTAATAAACTCCATTTAGTACTCTCTATAAACATTTCATGATTTTAGAATATTTTTAATTCGATCATTTATATTTCCAAAGTTCGTAATTCGTTGCAGTTTTATCGCGTAAATCGTTTTTACTAAAACGGACTTAACTTTTGGACCGTAAATTGAAATCAAGCGATTCAAGCACCTAAGCTATCCTTACAACAAGATATATTATTTTTAAGTCTTACATTTCAAGAAATAATAGTTTATACATTCTGTATTTCTGCAGAAAATGTATGGTTATGATTCTCTCGTTTTAACGACGTTACGCTCATGACTCGAGTTTCATTTCCGCTCTAAATCATTAATCAACCATCATCAATCACCGTACCATCATTTTAATACTTAATCCTATCAAAAATATCATGTTCTTGAGACCACAACATCAACCTTAATAACTAACTAACTAATCATCAAGAAAATAACACATAAACTACAAAAACTAGGTTTATAACTCGGATCTTTAATCTTCTTGAAACATAAACCTTAAACAAAGTTTGGGTAAGGATTTATTCATTTCTTGAAAGCTTGGAATGTTTTCTTCTTGATGTTTGAACCTTGGGGAGGCTTGGTTGTGCTTAAGGGTCCTAAATCATGCCATGAAATCAAGAAATCAAGAAGTATTACTATTTGGTACTATTTATCATCACTTTCATGGAATTATTTGACAATCTAAACCTCAATGAAATGCTCTCAGAAATTTATCTTACCTTAGTTTGATATATAGGAAGCTTATGAATTAATTGGCGAATATTTTTATGGCTTGAAGTTGGATTTTGAAATTTGATTTCTCCTTCTTTCTTGAAATAGCCGAATGGAGGTTTTGGAGAGAGAAGAGAGAGATTTTTGTTTCTTGCCTTGGTTGATTCTAGGAATTATGATGTGTTTATGTGTGTATATCATCCTAGATATGCATATCTCTAGTACAAATCTTCTAGCTTTTCTATTTTCCAAGCTATCTTGCTAGCTTAATACCACGTTCACTATTTATGGCACTATTTTCTAGCTAGGTCATCATGCTCTCTAAATAGGCTACTATTTGGCTGCTAACCATGGTTACTTTCTTACTTTAGTTAGTTTTCATGGTTAGCATGGCTTGATACATTTTATTTATTCGCATACATATTTGCTCGGTCGCTTCTTCGTTTTTGTAATAAACCTTCGTAAGCGGTTCGCGGGGTAAATCCTTTCGTATACGTCTTTTATGCTTAGAAGCCTTGTACTTGGGTTTGAATTTTTAGGATTTTAGATTTTTAAATATATTGTGATTCCCGTATTCCTTGACGGTTCATGAATACAGTCATTTTTCAAAGTTCATTTTCTTCGAAAACTAATAGCGTTTATATACACTTATTTGTTACGTATAATCATGTTATCGACTCGGAAACTAAGTTTCCCATGCATAAAATAGTGTGTCTAAAAAGTTTTCCCCGATTTTCAGGGTTAGTATTCAATAATTGTTTTACAAAGTCTCAAAAATTCGAGTTATTACAGATATTTTAATCGCATTGTAGTCCACTGCCTCTCATTGTAACTCTAACACACAGTCGTACTTTACATTGACCAAAGTGGCTTGTTCATACTTGGTTGGCATACCTTTAATTATTTTGAATAATAAAATCATGGAACTATGGAAAGAAAATAATTCCATATCACAAAGGGTGTCCCACAATTGTGGTTACCAAAACTTAATTTTTGAGAAAGTATTGTTGAAATGAAAGAATAACTGAGAGATCAATATGATCAAACAAACTTGGTGTTGCGTGCCCAAATTAAGACACTACTAAAGGTTTTTAACCTTCTTGTAGTAACAACACACACAAGTGATGACGTCTCATCCAACTCCTATCACACCAACATATATACCTTGTGTCCCCAATAGTTAGGGTTGTTCATCTTAGTCATAATAAAAGAATATAAAAGGAATTTAAAATCAAATAAATAATCAAGGGTTTCTAATAAATGATTTGTTAATGCAATCCTTGGATCAAAACTGAAAAGGTTTCAAAGATGATATATCTGGAGAAAATGAAATCCACAAAACAAGATTATGGCATAAAGTGGCCAAGTGGTGTCATATTACCAATAAAACTATCCACCATATAAGGAAGGTGGACACTTCAATATTGCAACTTGACAGAGCTATCAAAACCTGAAATTAGGCTTCATGACAGCCTTTGGCACATTACGTGATTGAAAACGGGTGTTAGGGATTATATCTTCTAACAGATACTTCTATTTGAAAGATGTCAAAAGAAGTTATAGAAAGAGAAGGTATTGCCAAGGTCTCAATACTTATCTTCTATTTGAACTCTTCTCTTGACCCGTCATCCGATTCTAGACACTTTTTCATGTTCTAAGGATATCGATAATATTTGTCATCGTCGAATCGTAGTAGCTTCATAAGATTCCATAAAAGAAGTTTACAGTTGCTAGGAGTTCTATCCAGCTCAGCACAACTATCACAAACAATCACGCCTATCTTAACTTACTCGTTGGTACTATATCCAATAGTCCAACACGAACTCTATATGAGTTCAGGCATCCTTACATAACTATACACACTCCTACCACTCTCGTTTGTAGTATACTATAACCTCAGCTCTGATACTAACCTGTAATGCCCCCAAATCCGGGGTCAGAGGATTTGGTCATCACAATGAAACCTCAATCCAAAACATGTTTAATAATAAAGAAATGCCAGCAAAAGATATTTAGCATTTATGACTCCAAATTAATCCAAGATCATTTAAGGTTACAGTTCTAGAAACAAGAATTCCAAATTCCACAAATAAATTTTTCTCTTTCTTTTAAAACTCTTTCTCAACAAATTCCTAAACTTAAAACTAAACCTACTAGTATAACTTCGAAAAGAAGTATACTAGTCCAACTACGCGATAACATATGTAATACAAATTTTTGAAGTTTTGAAATTTCATAATTTTTGAAGCATTTTTGAATTTAACTTTGGACCCGTACTTAAATACAATCAGAAAATCATTGAAGAATAAATAATTGGTGAAATATTATTTTCTAAATTTTATAAATTCCAATATATAATTATTGAAATTATAAAGCCATAAAATAATTTTAATAATGATTCTCATATTTATGAAAATTAAACTTTGATATATTTACTATATAGAAGAGTAAATAATATGATTTAAATATTAAACTGAAACAAAAATTAAGAACACGAATAATTTAACTCGTAACGTGTATTCGAAAAATACTCTGGTCCTTACAAGACCACATACAAATCTACTACATGTTAAATCAAGGTCAAACATATTTTAAATAATATTAACATATTAGTATTCATTTAACACGTAACAAAATAGCTGTAAAATGTTGTTTTTAATTATTTTTAAACCTCACCCTTTCCCGGGTGAACACAGTTAAAATATTGGAGCGGGAAAAAATATCCAATCGATTCCCAACTTGTAAAATGAACTAAATTCACCGATATCGATAAAATGATCGGCTTTCAGATAAAATTTTTAAATTGTAAAAGTAATTAAATATTTTCACAATAATAACGGGGATTGGGACGAACTACCAATTAGCACATTAACATTTAATGAAACAAACACGCCAAACAGGAATAAAACATGCACAATTTTATTCCTTCTAAATCAGAAAATCAAATAAACATATTCAAGGAATAATAATAATAATAATAGCTAAAAATCCGGGATATCACAAATTATTAACTCCACTTCACCATTCACATCAACACAAGTAACAAGTTGGACATTTTTGATAAATTCAAGGAAATTTTTAAAGTTGGAAGGGTTTGACGGTTTTGGTGGTGGAGGTTTTGGCTTGTTCATGGTTAGCTTTTCTAGTGTAAACTTTGGCTTGAAAAGGTTTAATAGGCCTAGGGTTAGAGGATTGAGGAATTTGGAATTTTCTGCTTTGGTAGAAAGGAATGGTATGATTTTTGTGTCCCTTTCTTATTTGTCTTGGTGGAAAATGTCTTTTGTGAAAGTGTTTGGGAAGTGAAGAAGGGACAGTTTTGAAAGAATAGGCTTTGTGATGGTGAAACTGATTTTTCTCCATATCATCAAGAAGATATGGGTTTCTAATCAGTGGTCTGGGCTTTGGGCAGTAGGGATTAACATTTGGGGTCATGTTGCAAGTGAAGTAAAGTTATGCAAGTATTCAGTGTGCGTGAATGCAAACATGCAACATGTAAGATGTATATATAAAACCATTTAACACGGATGCAAAAAGATTTTGAAAATAATTTTTCTGGAATTTTTTTACTGTTTATGAATAGTGAATACCATTTAATGCAATGCATAATGCATGGCTGTGTTATGCAATAGTCCAAGCCTATTATGCAGATAGAACATATGAAGATGTACTTAAGTGAGTGATGTAATGCATTTAGGAAAAATAGATTTATGGTTCAGCACACAACGGATAATAAAGAATGTATTTATTCTTTGTTTTTGTTCCTACTTTAGTAAACAACATAGTGCACAAGTACAGTTTTAGAAAATTGTGAGACATAAATTTGATTTAATAGCTTACTCTACCACATAGAGCCTATACTTATCAGTACAAATGCATTTAAGGATGTTCTGTACTGGGATGAGATGGTGAAAAAAAACTTTTTTATTTTTATGAATATTGATTAAAAGTGCTGCATACATGGAAAATCTGTTACATTTATTTCACAAGGTGAATGTGTTTAATGCAAGGAAGTGCAGAATGCAATAAGAGGAATGTAGGATGCATTTATCACAAGTAGCATTTAATCAATTTGAGAAATAAATATAGATTTTGCAAGTAGATCCTAGATATCTAGGTGGCCATTGATCACAACAGTGATCCAGGTACAAGGTTGCTCAAAGTCTCCTTGCCATGTCTTACTGTGAGAGCAGTGTGTGTATGTGCATAGTTTGGTTATCACAAGATCATATTACAACTTGCATATAACTTTTCTTGCTAATCATCCTTGGCAATGGATGAGATATCTTCAGTTGTATACTCATTTTTCTCCTTTGGTATGGTCTTTGCTGGCTGATCTGCAACTACAGCGGAGAGCTTGGTTGGCTTATGCGGTCCTTCATTAATTCTGTCAAGGTATTCTGGATCTGTAGCTTCCAGAAACATAGCCATCTTCACTTTCCGTATGGGGTACTCAGAAGGCCTTAGTATGGGAACCCTAATAGTCTCATATCGACTGTGGATTTGAGTTTTTTGAGTTTCTTCAGCTTTGGCGGGCTTGGTTGGATTTTCTGCTTCTTCAGACATGATTGTTTTGGATCTTTATTGTATGTGTGTTAACAGATAGGCTCTGATACCACTTGTTAGGTCACACAACACTGTAGAAGGGGGTTGAATATAGTGTAGAATACATTCAAATTGATTTCAAACACAAATAACAATAAACAGATATATTCGATATAATAAACTCTGTTACAATGGAACTGTTCTCTCTAAGTGATGAACAAATATCACGAGAGCTGCTAGGTTACAATGTATGATCTTCTCGATAATGATAACACATATAGTGTAAACCTATGTTTGTGTTTATATAGTACACAGTTACAAGATAACTTTTAATTGATATGGAATATAATTCTGTCACACCCCCAACTTAAACAGCAAAGTAAATGTAACTATTACACCATTTAAAAATAAATAAACATAACCAAATCCAAGATCTTACAGTTTAGGGTTTGGAACAGCCCAACACTACCATCTATTACAACTGATTTTAAATATCGAGTCCTCACACAAAACTACTATCTTTTATTCTACCTGAGCTCGAACATAAGCATCAGCATCACAGGTCTTACGGGCGGTCTGCTTGAATCTAACCATAGCTGCTAGCTGTAATATCAGGGTAAAGCAAGGAGTGAGCCAAATGCTCAACAAGTGCTAATCAATACGATACAAAACATAAGTCGAGATATACATTAAAGAATGTCAATGAGAGAAAATAACCAATAATATCGAGAGATAAAACTTTTGGGAGGGGGCATCATTTTGTTTGTATCAAAACAACTTCAAAATCATACTTTTAATCAAAATCATTTTATGACGCTACGGATTACAGCCGGTGATCAGCCGCGAAGTAATCCCGAACCTCGTTGGGTTCTACAACATTAATGGGAATCCCTAGGCAACTTTTAAGCCTAATATAAGTGTGGAAAGGACTCGCGTCTCAGTCCAGATCCACTATTCAAGAAAATGTTTATCCCCCTTCGGGACTGAAAACCCACGTTTTATTTATTTCAAAAACTGATGCCGAAATATAACAAAATCTCTTTTAACAGAAACATTTTATCAAGGAATTATAGATCTACTCGAAACACGGGAAATATGGTACTAAATTTCAGGGCCATGATCCACAAAACTATACTCTATTAGGGTAACTGAATGGTTTTCATATATCAAAGTTTGGACAAGGGAATTTAGCGAGGCTATTGGATATTATGAAGGGTAATGCCAAACTGGGCTTAAAGCAATGGTTTCTCATCAAGGTTCAAGTGCTAGATCATCAAGAAGGTAAGTTTCATGAATACTAAGGGTGTTAAGGTATGAAGAAATGATCTTTAGCTCAGGATTTATCAGAATTGTCAAGCTTTAAGATAAGAAAGAGGGGTAATCAATGAGGAATCACTTTGATAAATATCTGGCTTTCAGGGTTCAAGGTAAGGTTCTATAGGGGTTCAAGTATCAGGATGAGATATCAATACTTAGGAATCATTAGCATGTTAATCAAGAGAATCAACTAAGAGTTGTAACTACCCTTTCTTTTATCATGGCATTCAAATTACTTTAAATTACTATCATGATAAGACTTTTGAACTACTTGCAATACGTACTCAAGGGTTCATGGCATTTCAAGGATAAATATAAGATACGCTTGACTTAAATATATATATCAAAATGACTCAGGATAGTTGCATCGATATAAATGAACTATTTACAGTGAATACGAAAGACAGGTTGAATCACTTGCCTTGAGAAAGGCTGGTCTGGTCTAACTGGTAGGAGCAACTAGAAACTTCACTCGACCTTTATGGCAAGTTTTCCCTCGTCTCAAGATCCTACATAAATAATAATAATCCTCATTATAATATATCCTCACCTAACCTATTTACAACCCGAATTTAAACACGGATGACACTTAGGCCTATATGCACTTAATTTATATTCACCTTTAAATTATAATTACACACACATAGCCACATAATCACATATCATATATTAATACCAAATAACACCATATACACCATAATGCAACACTTGGCTTGGATGATCTCGACTCACAACTTAAGTCACTTGGTCGCTAAACTAGACAAAGTCTTCTAATTTTTGGCTTCCTAACTCGATGTGCCTTTACTAAACTATCCAAGACCTATTGACCCTCACTTGGGCCTTTTGCTCTACTGACCTTATACTATCTTAAAACTATGGTGGTCAACCTAAATCTCACTCCTAAGTGTTCTACAAGTATGTGATAAGTGAAAGTGCTCACTGGTGCAAATTTCAGAATGATATCTATGGTTTCTTGAGTATATTAGACACTCTTAAACTACAATTTTTCCTTCAAAACTTTTACACAAGACCCTCCTGACCTAAGGGCATCTCCCAAACTTAATGTGGCTCAAGGGCCTGGCTTGGGCCTTCTTGGGCCTAAGCTCAAATCCATGGTTCCCCTGTTTTTCTGGGCAGAAAACGCCCTGACTTGAATTAACTTGTGACACATGGTTCTAACTCATATCCTATGATCTATGGTTGGAAAAACTTCTCTGACACTCCCTCTAACTAAGTCCCAAAAGGGCCTAATGAGGGCCTACCCATGACATGGTCAAATCTCCCTATTTCTAAGTTGCAACAAAACTGTCCCCTGCTGGACAGATTTTGTTATTCTACTTGTGCACCTAACCAAATGACATTCAAACCTCCAACCAACACCTAAAAACTTTTATATACTCCCAATACTAACTTCTGGTGGCTTGGGCCTCAAAGTGCACAACAATGACATGGTCAAAACTCACTCTAAACCTCAGGGTACTAAACTGATTTTCTGCAGAAACTATGACTCTCCTTTCTCTAAGGTTTTTACTTGACAAACTCAACCACCAGCAATCCAATACCCAAACCAAGACTTAGACATGGTGATATACTGAACTAACTCCCTTATACTCAAAATAATCTTGGTGGAGATCATCCTTACCTAAGGTGCAATCATGGCAAAACAAAAGAAACCACATTTCACAACTCACAAATCATCAAGTTTTTGAAACAACAAGTTATGCATTTTTATAAAAGATATACACGAATTATTACCATGCATCAAGAAGAATTAATCAATATTAACTCTTTATTCCTACTGAAATTAAAGCTTACTAATAAAATCCTTCCTAATGATCAAAATCTTCCGACATTTCAAGAGAAATTCACATGCATGCATAACTTCGAGTTTTGCAAACCAAAACAACATATTTTCTAAATATATTCTATCATAAAATTGACATGCAAGCCTAGCATAAGCTATACCTAGATGATCACTTATCATGCAAAGAGTTTTATCAAATTTTCACTACAAGTTTCATGCCATTATCACATAAACATACAAAAATTGAACCAAGCAACAAGAATGATCTCTAGGATTATTCATTCGGCTCCCTTAAGGTCATGGCCGAATGAAATGGAAGGGAATGGCCATTTAATATCAAGAGTTTCTTTCTCAAGACTTGGCACTTCACCATTCCTTGTAGTCCTCTCAAAAACAACCTTAAATCCATAAAAATCAAGGTTGCACTTTGAGTTTCAACTAAAACCTTAACATGCAACTTTAAAACTTAAACTTTTTACTCAAAACTCCCTGGAATATATGTGATCATGGTATGGGAAGTAACATTTATTGTGTAGAAGGTGGAAACTTGGTGGAGGAATGAAGAAAATGGGGAGGGGGTTGGTTTCGGCTGAAAAACCGAGAGAAGGAGGGGGAGGGCCGAGAGTGAGGGAATGAGGAGGGTGGGAGGAGAAAGTGTGATGGTGAGTGGAGTGGATGATCATATCAATTGCTTGCTTTATGGTTTTTGATTTGGCAAATGTGAGTGGGAATGAGAATTGACAAGACTGTCCCTCCACTTATACTTGGTTCATTTTGCATGCAAGGGTAAAGAAGGAATTTGGCTAGAAAAATAAGAGTTAGTGGGGTTGGAATTGTCTCTTTAGCCCTTTGAATTGAATAGAGAAGGATTTGCATGCAAGGACAACCATGTAATTTGCTAATTATAACAACTAACATTTATAAAGATATATTTTTATAAAATAAAATACAAGTTCAAAAATTATAAAATTTATACCATAAAATAACTTGGATTTTTAGAAATTTTATAAAACCACTTATGAACTTTGTGAACAAAATAACTTTTAAAAAGATATTTATTCAAGGTTTAAAATATTCCTTATAAATCAAAAATAAAAGAAATAAATAAACTTTTACTTTGAAAAAAAATCATATACCACATAACGAAAATTTAAGACGCAGAAATTCTCATTCACACAAACATACAATAGTTGAATATATTGGCATTCGGCTTTAAAATTACACCAAATTTACAATTAATATTACACAAAAATGCCGGTTGTAATATCCTCTCCCCCTTAAGGGATTCTGTCCCCAGAATTTAAGAGAACAGACGAGAATACCGGGAACGCATATCAGACTCTAACTCCCAAGTCAATTCTTCAATCTTAGGGTTCCTCCAAAGTACTTTTACTAACTTTACTGACTTATTTCTAAGACTCTTCTCTTGCCAGTTGAGTATTTTGACCGGTTGCTTCACAAATGACAAGTCTGCCTGAATTTCTACTGGTTCATATTCTATCACATGGCTAGCGTCAGGATTGTACTTCTTAAGCAACGACACATGGAACACATTATGCACATGCTGATACTGAGGTGGTAAGGCCAACTCGTAGGCTACCTTCCCCACTTGACTCAAAATTTCAAAAGGACCTATATATCTAGGTGATAATTTCCCTTTCTTTCCAAATCTAGAAAACCTTTTTCTAGGTGACACCTTCAACAAAACAGCTTCGCCAATTTGGAATCGAACATCCTTACGCGCTGGATCCGCATACTTCCTCTGTCTATCTTGAGCAGCAAGCAACCTTTTCTGAATTAACTTGACTGTGTCATGCAACTGTTGTACCAATTCCGAGCCGAGAATTCTTCCTTCTCCTACTTCATCCCAACTTGTTGGTGATCTACATTTTCGCCCGTACAAAGCTTCGTATGGTGGCATGCCAATACTGGAATGATAGTTATTGTTGTAAGAGAATTCAATCAACGGCAAGTGGTCGTCCCAACTTCCTGCAAAATCGATTGCACAACTGTGCAACATATCTTCGATTGTTTGAATTGTCCTTTCGCTCTGACCATCAGTCTGCGGGTGGTACGCCATGCTTATATTCAACTTCGTGCCAAGAAATTCTTAAAATTGCTTCCAGAATCTCGAGTTAAATCGGGGATCTCTGTCTGAAACTATTGATACGGGTACTCCATGCCTTAGTACGATTTCGTGCACATACAGATGAACCAATTTGTCTAATGACGACTTCTCGTTAATTAGAAGGAAATGCGCTGACTTCGTAAGACGATCAACTATAACCCATATAGCGTCATGATCGGATTTCGTTCGCGGTAGTCCTACTATAAAGTCCATAGCGATATTTTCCCATTTCCATTCTGGAGTCTTTAGGGGCTGAATTAATCCGCTTAGTCATTGATGTTCTGCCTTCACATTCTGACAAGTATAACACTTCGCAACCCATTCCGCTACGTCTCGCTTCATATTTGGCCACCAAAAGTTTTTCTTTAAGTCCCGATACATCTTGGTACTCCCAGGGTGGATTGAAAATTTCGAATTGTGGGCTTCGTGTAGGATCTCATTCTTTAATTCAGGTACATGAGGAATCCAAATTCTGGAAGAAAACCTTAGTATCCCTTGCTCATCCCTTTGAGTATTAATCTCCTCTCCAGATAACTGATTCTTCTCTTTCTCCATTACTTCTTCTTGACACTTCTTTATCTTTTCCACTAGTGTTGGCTGAAAGGTCATTGCACGACAAACTTCCACAACTTTTCCGCAATCACAAAGTTCCAGTTCAAATCTCTTGATTTCTTCAGATAATTCCTTTGATGTTGTCATCATATTCAGTCTCTCCTTCCTACTTAGAGCATCGGCCACAACATTCGCCTTTCCAGGATGGTAATTTATCGAGCAGTCATAGTCCTTGATCAATTCCAGCCATCTCCTCTGCCTCATATTGAGCTCCTTCTGAGTGAAAATGTACTTTAAACTCTTATGATCTGTGTAGATTTCACACTTTTCTCCGTAGAGGTAATATCTCCAAATCTTAAGTGCGAACACTATGGCGGCTAGTTCCAAGTCATGCGTCGGGTACTTCAACTCATGCAGTTTCAACTGTCTTGACGCATACACAATCACCTTACTATGTTGCATTAACACACAGCCCAATCCCTTATGTGAAGCGTCGCTGAATATCACAAAGTTTCTTTGGTCTTCTGGAAGCACTAACATCGGAGTTGTTACCAATCTCTGCTTCAAGTCTTGAAAGCTATCCTCACATTCTGCACTCCATTCAAACTTTGGATTCTTTCTGGTTAACTTGGTCAATGGCGTGGCGATTTTCAAAAAATCCTTGACGAACCTTCTATAGTATCCTGCCAATCCTAGAAAACTACGCACTTCTGTAGGAGTCTTTGGCCTCTCCCAACTCATAACTGCCTCAATCTTTGCCGGATCCACTTTAACTCCTTCATTTCCAATGACATGCCCCAAAAATTGAACTTCCTTTAACCAAAACTCACATTTGGTAAACTTGGCATACAACTTCTCTTGCCGAAGTATCTCCAATGCTATCCAGAGGTGCTGTTTATGCTCTTCTTCCGACTTAGAATAAATAAGGATGTCATCAATGAATACCACGACAAACTTGTCCAAATACTTCTTAAATACTCGATTCATCAGATCCATAAATGCGGCCGGGGCATTGGTCAATCCAAACGGCATTACTAGGAATTCATAATGCCCATATCTGGTCCTAAATGCTGTCTTGGGAATATCTTCTTCTTTGATCTTTAATTGATGGTATCCCGATCTCAAGTCGATCTTTGAAAAGCATTTTGCTCCCTTCAGCTGATCAAAAAGGTCATCTATTCTTGGTAGCGGGTAGCGGTTCTTGATCGTCACCTTATTCAACTCCCAATAATCTATGCATAGCCGCATACTCCCATCTTTCTTCTTGACAAACAGAACAGGTGCTCTCCATGGCGACGTACTTGGCCGTATCACTCTTTTATCTAACAATTCTTGTAGCTGGCTCGCCAACTCTTTCATTTGTGCTGGTGCCATCCTATATGGGGCCTTTGAAACTGGTTCTGTGCCTGGAGCAAGGTTGATCTCGAACTCGATTTGTCGATCTGGTGGTAAGCCTGGTAGTTCGTCTGGAAACATGTCGGGAAACTCGTTAACTACGGGGATATCGTCTATGCTGGAACTGCCTTTTTCTTAATCCACTACATACGCTAGGAACGACTCACAACCTTTTCTAAGTAGCTTCTTAGCCTGAACGATTGTAGGAAATAGCTGTTCTTGCCTCTGCCCCTTAAATACTACCTTCTCTCCACTCTTCGTCTTTAAATACACTTTCTTGGTCTTACAATTAATCTGAGCGTTATTCTCTCCTAACCAATCCATACCTAAAATTATATCAAACTCCCCCAACTTGAAGAGTATCAAGTCGGCTGAAAACTTATATCCTGAAATATCGATCTCACACTTCGGACATAATTGATTCATAGGAATCTTCTCTTGGTTCACAATTATCACATTTACTACCTCACTCATAATCATTTTTTCACATTGAAGCTTATCAACAAAAGATTCTGATATGAAAGATCTTGTTGCTCCCGAATCAATCAATACTTTAGCTTTGACATTATTGAGTAAAAGTGTACCTGATATCACCTCAGAATTCTGAACAGCATCCTTCATTTTCAGATCAAATGTCCTTGCTGTTGCTTGCGGGGTTGGTGCGGGTGGTGGAGGTAATGCCAATACCTCAGCTGGCACGCTCGCACTGGTACTTGCCACGTTCATTAGAGCTTTGACTGGTCCGATTGCCTTACACTCCCTAGCCATGTGTCCAGTCTTCCCACACTTGTAGCACGTAACTCCTGGCTTCGGCATCTTGCACTCATTCGCCAAATGTCCCTTTTGATTGCACCTATAGCATGTCATGCTCAACTTATTACACACTTCGGGGTGCCTTCTTCCACAGTACTTGTATTCGGGTCTCTGGAACCTGTTTTCTCCAACTTGTCCTTGGCTTGCCTGGTTGTTCCCTTTTGATTCTTGCCTTTTGCCCAAATTTCCCTTCTTTTGAAAATTTCCGCCCTTATGGAATTCGATCCTCTTTACATTCTGATCTTGTGAACTTCCGGCTTCAGACTTTTCTCCATAAAATGGAACCTTCCTCTTCTTGTTATCCCTTTCCTTCCTTGACTGCGTCCCATTATTCTCAATCAGAGCAACTTTATGTATTACTCCCGCATAAGTTTCAAGCTCAAACATAGCCACTCTATCTCTGATCCAAGGCTCCAATCCTTGCTGAAATTTCTTCACTTTTTCCTCCTCGGTGCTGGTATACTTTGTTACAAACCTTGACAACTCAGTGAACTTCTTCTCATATTCCAATACAGTCATGTTCCCTTGTTTCAACTCAAGAAATTTAAGCTTCATCTGATTCTGCATGTACTTAGGGTAATACTTGTCCAAAAATAACTTCTTAAATCTCTCCCAAGAAACTTGTTGAGTTGCTTCCATAGCTTTTACTGATTCCCACCAATAGATGACTTCACCCTTCAAGAAGTAAGTAGCATACGGCGTCTTCTGATCGTCTCCTAACTGTACCAACTCAAAAGCCCTTTCCATTTCCTTAATCCATGTGTTAGCTATTACTGGATCAGTGGTATCATGGAATGCAGGTGGATTCAAATTCTGAAAAGCTTTGAAAGTGACAACTTGTCTAGGTGATACTGGTGGTTCAGGTGGTTGGTGTGGTTCACAGTTATCTTGGTTTTCAATTCGCTGTTGAAGGGTTAGTTATTGTTGAGCTATAGCATTGGTTTGTTGTTGCAAAGCTTCCAGTAATCGAAGAATATTTGTGTAACACCCCCAAATCCGGGGTCGGGGATTCGGGTTGTCACGAGTTCCATTTCCCTTAATAATACTTAACCTTAACAATCAACCAACTGCTGCGTACTGTGACCCCACAATATACACACACACACACCACAAGTTATAGTCTCAGAGATGAAAACCAAAAATAACACAAGTCATTTTATTCCACAATTATAATCCATTTCACCTCAAAAGGGTTTCTGAATAATTTACATATTCTTTGCCATTATTACAATTCATAATATACATAAGTCTGGTTCATCAATAGTTGAAAGCCTAGCCTATTGGTAGTTCCTACCTCAGCTACGGCGGCATCAACGTCTACAGGAAACTGTGGAACGTTTCTTATCCTCTCGCGAATTGTGAGCTTGATCCAGTTCATCTTGTCTATCTGTTGTTGTGTGATGAAAGAAGAAAGCAAGGGTGAGCAACAAGCCCACCAAAATAATATGTATAATAATTAACAATATATGAGCATTCTCATAGTACTCATGAAAGTCTGGGTCAAAAGAAATGAACCAAGTTTGATATCTTAACGCGACCAAATCGCAAAATATTCAGTATATATGTACATATACTTTTCAAAATCTTGGAAGTCCTCTTCCACGCATAATAAATACAGAGTTCCAGTTTATAACTGTATAAAAATATCGTTGCAAGGTGATCTCATATATCTAACCTTTTCTCAACGTTTTGGTGAAAATCTTTGTCATGCATAAGATAATCATTAACCAGATATAAGTTAAAAAGATGAAGTTACAAGATACTCCAATATACTTATATCTTTTCCGAATACTACTTGAACTACCACCGTTCAAGGTATAATCAGTTTCAAAAGTTCATCACATATATGAGACTACAAGAAAAGACTTGCATAGACTCAATCTTTGAATATCATTATAAATAATGAAGTTACGAAATACTTCATTAAGTCCCGATATATATATACACCTATATATATACATTTCATACACTCCTTGAAAACCTCTGTTATGAAAATTATAAACAGAGTTGCAATATCCAATGAATTTGGAAAGGAGAAAACCTTGGCATAAACCTGATATCTTGCTGATCAGGCAAAGATACCAATAAGTAACCTTTTCTACTAGTAAATGGACGAATTCCCCACTGGTCATCACCCTGGCCGCAATAGGACCTTATGCTGGACAGCCACTCAGCCACTTAGGCATTTGATGGACTCCCACTGAGCCACTTACACTTTTATGGACGCCCACTGAGCCCATGTTGCTTATGCCGACTCAATAGATGGACTTACTTCCCGAACGTTGGGTAAGTAATCAATTCATTTACCAAAACAGCAACCTTGTTGCCAATATAAAATACACCACAGAGCTGGATCCCTCAGGTTTTGAGCGAATATTTAAATCCCCTTTGAAAGGAAGATCTTAAATATAAAAATGAGTTTTGGGATCCACTCTAACTTTTAAAATCATTTTGAAGACTCGCAAACATTTTTAAGAATGTTTGGAGTAATGCTGATTTAATGAAATAAATCAGTCCCGATATATTAGAAAAAATCTGAATATTATTATTTAAATAATATTCCCATAAGGATGATCTTTATAAAAATAATTGAAGTAAAAGTTTTAAAACTCATACTTGAAATGAATAATAAATAACCAAAGATATACTTATACGAAAGTACGATCTTTATTTGAATAATCGAAAATGAGTTTGATTATCGAAACACTATTTTTTTAATAAAATAAAGAAAATAATTTAATAAATAAGTGGAGTCATAAGTCCTCGAACGGAGTCATAAGTCCTCGAATGAATATTCAAAATAATATTCATTAAATAGAATAAACGGAGTCATAAGTACTCGAATGAATATTCAGAATAATATTCATTAAATAGAATAATCGGATTCATAAGTCCTCGAATGAATATTCAAAATAATATTCATTAATAAAAATAAAGTTATCGAATAAACCTTATTCGATTAATAGTTTTGAAAAATTTATCTATATATAAATACATATATAATATACTCGCGAACATCGACTCCCGGTTTTAGAAAATGTTCGCCTTTAGGTCCCCTATACTAAGGGTATACGCAACTACTGCTTATCTCTAACATAGGTATTATGCAATTATAAGCAATTGAATCAACAATTACATATCAAGATTACGAAACAGACATGCATATAAACCATATCAGCATGCTTCAATATATCGCAAGATTTGCTAATTAACCAACATGCATCTATCACAAGATAATGCATAAACATATATACATCACAACAACAGTATAACGGGTAGAAAACTTGCCTGAGTGTTCCCGGATAGACTTAAGCTTAGAGTGGGTCCGATAACCTATGAACAACAACATAAGTCGGAATTAAACCCCGGTCGCTTAAGAAACTAGGCTTTAACCAATTAGACTCTAACGTTCGCTTATGGTCACTTAATGATTCACTTAAGTTGCTCGAGTACCCTCGGCTCCACCATTTTTAATAAATTAACCATTAAGAATTTTAAGGCGATTCTTTCGTGAATACCCTACCAACTGCCTAATACACTTTACATAAATGTTTCATACTCCAATTAGTCATTTAAGGGCCTTAACCAAGGTTTCAAAGTAAGGCGAGGGGTAATGGTACGGTCACGAAATACCGTTACTTAAAACGGTCGTTTCTCCTAAACCGTACATCGGATTCAAGCGTACCACATATCAAAACAAAGCTCGTAACATGAACTATCTATTCATGGCAATGGTCAAAACCTAACAGTGAGTTCACGGGTCCTGATGTTAAGAACAAAAGCAGTCTAACGTAAATCGGGCATTACGACGACTATATTTATGAGATTACCAAATTTGTACAAGTCCAAATCAATCCACAATCAACCTACAATAATTGTTACAACCAAACTTCATCCATATACTACTACAACAGCCCCAACATCTCAAGGTTTCCACTTTATACTACTTCTCAATTATGAACTAAAAGCTTACTTAAGTTCATTAACTAATTACCAAGATTTACCATTCCAAAAACATCACAAAACCAACCAATCTCTAAATGCACAATAACCATGCTTCTCATGAACTATACTACTCATAACAAGCTCTTAACATTAAATAACTATTCTAGGTTAAAAGATTATACCTTCCTTGGAGTGATTAGAGTAGCTAGGAAGTCTTAGGGAGCCTCCTACAAGCTTGATCTTTCCAAAGAAATCAAGAACACAAAGTTAGGCTTTGAAGTTTCTAAAAGTCAGATTGAAAGAACTGTCAAAACTAGGGTCTTACCTTGCTTATTTGGACGAGACTTGTGAATAAGAGTTGTAGGCCATCTCCATACCTTTCCAAAGAGCTATAGAACATACTATTTGAGTGAGTATTAAAGGAGATATGGTAGTTTGCAGTTGCTGCTCTGATTTTGGCCGAGAGCTTTTGTTCTTGGAAAGCAAAAGTCAACTTCTAATTTGTATTTTGTGATTTGTTTTGCCTTGGCTTGGTTGCTACCTTTTGTTTGTTAATTAAATTGTTACCATGGTAAAAATTGTGTGGCTCACAATTAACCAACCAATCCTTCCCACTTTGTCATGCTCATGTCATCTATTTATGTCATCTTGTTACACTTATCTTCCTCTTGTTGGTGTGATGACATCATCATCCATTAACCTCTTTGATTAACTCCTAATTACTTGGTTAATGGCCGCTGATCTGTTATACGGTTCGCTTAACTTTCGTTCTCGTTTATCGTTTGAGGGATCATACCAGGGATCTTATTACTTGGGTTCCCCTAAACCTTTCTCAATATTTTATATTCCTTTTATGATCCTCTCTTATAATCCTTGAATTAAATCCTTTTAATCATGTTACCTTATACTCAATTCTTTCGGTATCTGATGGATTTTCGGGAAAAATCAAAGTGTTCGAATTTGGATTCTGACGATCTTTACATACACTTATTTACTTTATGGAATACTAATACGATCTTAGAATTTCCATAACAGTACTCCTATATAGCGTGGTCTGATAATTTTCCTTAATCAGCATCATCAACAAAAGTTACTATTCATTCGTGTTTCAAAAATTCAAAAAATTGGGGTTATTACAGTCTCCCCTCCTTAAAAGGATTCCGTCCCGGAATCATATAGAAAATGAATAGGGATACTTTCTTAGCATTGCACTTTCTAACTCTTAAGGCAATTTTCCCACATTGTGGTTCTGCCACAAACCCTGACTAGCATGATAACCCTTCTTCTAAGCACTTGTCCATTTTTGATCTATAACCCTTCCTGGTTGCTCCATATAGGTTACGTCTGGTTGCATGTCTATGCGCTCATATGCCCCTATTTGTCTGGCATCCGGATTACACTTCCTTAACATTGATACATTGAACACGTTATGAACTTGCTAAGGTTCGAGGTAAGGCTAGCTCATATGTTAACTTCCCAATACTACTTAATATATCCAAGGGTCCAACAATTCGTGGGCTTAGCTTTCCTTTCTTTCTGAACCACATCCATCATTTCCAAGGGAATACCTATAACAACACTAGGTCCCCTACTTCCTATTCTTTGTCCTTTCGTGTCAAATCAACATACTTCTTATGTCCATCTTGGGCTACTACCAGCCGTCCTCTAATTAGATCTATTATATCCTTGGTCCTTTGAACTAATGCGGGTCCGAGCATCTTGCGCTCTACAACTTCATCCTAACATAAGGGAGATCGACATTGTCTTCCCTCAAGGATCTCATAAGGCGATACCTCGATACTGACATACGATCGATTATCGTAAGAAAACTCAATCCGCGTTAAGTGATCATTCCAAATTTCTTTCAAGTCTATTATACAGACTCTCATTATCTCATCTAGATCTACAGCTTTTGCTTCTCAAAACCCACTCTTTTCCAGTTCGTAATCATTACTATCTTCCGTACCAAATTTTATACTGATTACACTTTTGCTCGTTAGTGTTGTATAACCTTTCAATAATCGCGTCAACCTTAGTATCACGAACGCGTTAGAATCGGAATACCACCATACTTGGTACCACTTCATCTCTAGCTGCCTCCATCTTCGAAAGCTTGGTCCTTCATATAGAAGTAAAAGAATTTATTGAGAGATCACTATGATCATGAACACTTGTTACATTGCATAGTTAGTACAGAAGGTGGCCAGCCTTTAGTACTTGACAAGCAATTAAACAACATGTGGTATCCAACTAGGCTTCTATCACACAGATAGATAGTCATTCGGCAATACCTCCCCTTCTGGAAGGGTTGTTCTTCTCAGCTTATACAAAATAAAAGGAGAGAAAATAACGAATTGAAGAGAATTGTATATGAAAAAAATACTGCCACAAATATCTGGCTTTGAATCTACCTCTGAACTATAGAGGTTTGTCATAGGAGAACAAAACATATATATGTATATATCTCAACATCAAGCATTATCGCATCATATTTCACATGCCTAAATATTTTTGCTATTCCGTCCATCATTCTATGGACCCATGCTCTTGCGCGAGCTTATACACAATCACCTTTGAAACTTCCTCGACATCGAAAATCGAATTTGGGATCTTATTCTAGACATCATCGTTACTAGAATTCTATGCTTGCACCGCAACCTTCCTCTTATAGTAATACGACTCTCTATTGATAAGAAGGAATAAGTATTCAATAGGTAAATAATCGACTTAATTAGTCTATCAATGATAACTTATACACTACTACGACCCGATTAGTGGTACTCAATCTCAACATCCATTCCAATACAACTCTCACGGTTGTAAGTAATCGGCTCATTACTCGTAGAATCATTTCTGCATTACTATGGTCCACCGTTGACCTACTGTAGTCATTCATTTTCCATGAAGTCTTAATAGCTAACCATATGGAGTCCATACATATCGTATCGATTCTTCTAAGGAGGTAACATGATCACCGTTCATGATTCATGAAGAACACTCTTGAACTTGACGTACATATGACATGAAGCAGATAAAATTGCAGAAGAGTTTCAATGAAAGCAACGATAGCAAGTTAATACCATTCTTAATCATATGCCTTCAATAGAAGACTTAACTCAAAAGTTTGTTTAGTCCTTTTGAAACATGGTCCTGGCTTATTCTCAAGATAGTACATTCTAAGATGGATAGCCCGCTCATGGCGATTACACGAATTAAACCTTTACCAAACTACTATTACGGTTGGGTATTGCACAGTCATCAGAAGGAATGTCAATCTTCCAAACCATAATACAACCTTCACGGCTTCAACCATCATCACTGTATTCCTCTGGCATGAGCGCCTATAATTCCTCTCTTACAATTAGAGTGTCGGCCACCTCTTTGGCCTTTCCTGATAGTAAAATTTCCTTACAAACAATGTCATTTTAAATGATCTTCAACTAAATTTTCTACCTCATTTCCAATCATTGCTTGTGTGAAAATGCTCTTCCTTACGCTTTTGTCCGAAAAAAAAAATATCACCATTTTTTTTCCATAAGTTATTTCCTCGGTCTTTTTGAGGTTAACATTGTCACGACTGACTCTCGATCATACTTAGGACATCTCTTATCTTGCGTCCTTCTTGTTTTCACCAATGTCGACCCTCATTGGATCGATCTATACTTTCTTATGGTTCAACACGTGCCCCTCCTGGCATTATTATAATTATGTCATATTTCCTTTATCAAAATTTCTATGCTTGAGAACTTTGAATACTACCTTTCTCCTTGTAAAACCTCTAAGGTTATCCTTAAATCCTTCATCAGGTACACCCTAGGTACAGGGCATATCAAGATACCATTTACTAATACCAGAATCATTGTCTATATAGTTCTGAAAAAATTTCTACACTGATCCTTAAAGGTTGTTGTTACCTTAATCCTTTCTAATTCATACTGTCAAAACTCATGCTATCCCTATTAAGGGTGAAATGTCAACCTTTATGCATTCCCCTAGGATTCATTTCAAGTTATCGGGGTTTTATCCTAAATTCCACCTTTAAAAGATACTTACACTCTTCCATGGATAAATCAAGTCATATATTCTTGATAGATTACCTTATTCAATCATTCTCACTTCGATAGTCTATACTTAGTTTCACAATAGCATCCTTATTCAAACTGATGTCAATCCATATGGCCTCCAAAAGATAACAACGGTTTTTTTTCTCGCTTTGCTTGCCTAATTCGGTAATGACAACAGGGATGTTCTGGAAGATATTGGTCATGTTCAACGTGAACTTCTTCTTAATAAATCCTTATTTACTTTTGTTGTTTATCTCAATAGTCATCTCAATGTTGGGATATCTTTTATACTTGGTATCTCCCTTTCGGGTATCAAGTCACAGGTGTTACATACACTTCCCATTTTTGAAGGTTACTTCCTTCATCCAATTTCCTAATTTCTTACTTTCTTGTCTCTTCCGTCTATCCGCGTCTCATTATTTATCCTTCGAACTATCTCAAGGTTTCCTCGAATGCTCCCAACTTAAAGGGGATAATATATATGTATCTCTTATTCCTTCAATCATCAACTTTAACTCATGGTAAATCACCCTCATCCTGAAGATTACATACTTTTCTATTCCTATTGCTACGAGTCTTTAGGGTTTCCTCATACCCAACTCCCTTATCATTCCTCAAACTCTATTGCCATTATATTCCTTTCCACTTCAGTTTCTTTTTTATTTTCCTTTCTCTTATCATTATTTCATGAACCAACACAACATAAGCATTGATTTCAAACATCCCGTCATTCTGGATTCGTGTCCTCAGAATGAATCTTGACAACATTTACAACTTAGATTCATAACTCATCATACTCGTCTCCCTTTATTCTGGCTCTAAAGCTTTTACACTATTTCCATAACCTTGGGAAGTACTTTCCTGAAAACAATTGACTGAACTTAAATCAGTTTATTATAATCTCTTGCGCCGTGCCTTCCTTGGCCTTTCACCAGCGGGTGGCCTCTCTCTTAGGAGGGTAAGTGACAAAAACAGTCTTTTGTGATTCGTCCATCATTTAGAATCTCAAATGATTCCTATATTTCCTTTAGCCAGGCTCTCGCCTCTACTGCGTTTGCTTGTTCCTTGGAACTCTGAGAGCTTAGCGACTTAAAGGTCCTGAAAGAATTTCTCACCGCATTATTTCCTCAGGGTGGTGGTTGGGGATAATAGTCTAAGTTCTGTCTAGAAAGGTTTATAAATTGTCGTATAGGAGTAGCATCTCGGGTCTCCTTTCCTTACTCGACTTCTGTTTCCTTAGTCTGAACGTTCTCTCCTCCTCCCCATAATCGGGGTCATCCTACATGTTTTAAATCCTCATTTTCCACTTCATTATGTTATGGGTTCCTTCTATCTTGATGGCGACCTCCCTGACTATCACGTTCAGGGTTTTCTCTAAATCTTATTCCTCAAACTAGCTTTCATCTAAGATCTCATCTTTAATCTCTTGAACATTTGGAACCCAAATTCTGTAGGAATACCTTATTATTCCCTTATCATCTTTCTAGGTATTAATCTCTTATCTATTTGTTGGCTCTCTGCCTTCATTCATCACTTTTTCTGGCACAATATGTTCTTTTCTAGTAATTTGGGCTGTATTGCAATCTCAAACAGCTTTTCGGTACCGGCTCCGGTTACCTTCACTTCTATTTCCATTTCCTCAAAATCTCTTATAAACTCTCCCAAAGACATTATCATCTTAAGTCTCTCCTTTTTACTAAGGGCATCAACCACCACATTGGCTTTCCCCGAATGATAAAGAATCTCCCAATCATAATTCTTGATTAGCTCTAACCGCCTCCTCTGGCGTATGTTGAGCTCTTTCTACATAAAAATGTACTAGAGCTCCTATGGTTTGTGTAAATCTTGCACTTCTCTCCATACAAGTGGTGCCTCCAATCTTTAGGGAAAAACTATTGCCCTGAGCCCAAGCTCATGGGGGGATATCGAATTTTATATTCCCTTAATTGTCTTGACGCGTACGCGATTAGCTTGTTGTACTGTATAAGAAGCACCCTAATTCCTTATGTGAAGCGTCACTACACATCACAAAATCTCCTTTTCCATCCGGCAACGCCATCATAGGGTCCGTCACCAATCTTTGCTTCAATTCTTGAAAGTTGTTCTCGTATTTCTCTGTCCATTCGAACTTCTCAGTCTTACGAGTAAGCCACGTTAAAGGGGCTACTATCTTTACAAACTTGAATGAACCTCCGGTAGTGACCGGCCAATCCTACCTCTGGTAGTCGCCCTAACTATGGTTATCAATTCCTCAGTGGTCCTTTATTCATTCTTGTCAGGATCCTCCATGGGATCCTTCTCAGCAATAATCCCTTCTAGGATAACATCCTCAACCGCTACATCCTCAATATGAACATCATCCGGTCCCGTGTTAGGACGCTCTATCGAATCCACAATCTGATCTCCAATAATTAATAAAACATCATCGCGTTGTTGCTCCTCAACCTCAGGGTTCAGAGTCCCGCTACCATATACGATAATGAACTACGCTTTTATCATGATATTTATAAGGGTTCCCATAAGGGTTTTAACTGTCAGTACTACGTTAGGTAGTCCGACTATGAACTTGGCAAGAGTTCTTATTTATCTTAGTGAACTTATTATTTTAACGTCACTTCATCTCTGAGGTTTATAACGCTTAGCTCTGATACCATTTCTGTAACACCCCCAAATCCGGGGTCGGGAATTCGGGTTGTCACGAGTTCCATTTCCCTTAATTATACTTAACCTTAACAATCAACCAACTGCTGCGTACTATGACCCCATAATATATACACACACACCACAAGTTATAGTCTCAGAGATGAAAACCAAAAATAACACAAGTCATTTATTCCACAATTATAAACTATTTCACCTCAAAAGGGTTTCTGAATAATTTACATATTCTTTGCCATTATTACAATTCATAATATACATAAGTCTGGTTTATCAATAGTTGAAAGCCTAGCCTATTGGTAGTTCCTACCTCAGCTACGGCGGCATCAACGCCTACAGGAAACTGCAGAACATTTCCTATCCTCTCGCGAATTGGGAGCTTGATCCAGTTCATCTTGTCTATCTGTTGTTGTGTGATGAAAGAAGAAAGCAAGGGTGAGCAACAAGCCCACCAAAATAATATGTATAATAATTAACAATATATGAGCATTCTCATAGTACTCATGAAAGTCTGGGTCAAAAGAAATGAACCAAGTTTAATATCTTAACGCGACCAAGTCGCAAAATATTCAGTATATATGTATATATAATTTTCAAAATCTTGGAAGTCCTCTTCCATGCATAATAAACACAGAGTTCCAGTTTATAACTGTATAAAAATATCATTGCAAGGTGATCTCATATATCTAACCTTCTCTCAACGTTTTTGTGAAAATATTTGTCATGCATAAGATAATCATTAACCAGATATAAGTTGAAAAGATGAAGTTACAAGATACTCCAATATACTTATATCTTTTCCGAATACTACTTGAACTACCACCGTTTAAGGTATAATCAGTTTCAAAAGTTCATCACATAGATGAGACTAAAAGAAAAGACTTGGATAGACTAAATCTTTGAATATCATTATAAATAATGAAGTTACGAAATACTTCATTAAGTCCCGATATATATATATACACCTATATATATATATTTCATACACTCTTTGAAAACCTCTGTTATGAAAATTATAAACAGAGTTGCAATATCCAATGAATTTGGAAAGGAGAAAACCTTGGCATAAACCTTATATCTTGCTGATCAGGCAAAGATACCAATAAGTAACCTTTTCTACTAGTAGATGGACGAATTCCCCACTAGTCATCACCCTGGCCGCAATAGGACCTTATGATGGACTGCCACTCAGCCACTTACGCATTTGATGGACTCCCACTGAGCCACTTACACTTTCATGGACGCCCACTGAGCCCATGTTGCTTATGCCGACTCAATAGATGGACTTACTTCCCGAACGTTGGGTAAGTAATCAATTCATTTATCAAAACAGCAAACTTGTTGCGAATATAAAATACACAACAGAGCCGGATCCCTCAGGTTTTGAGCGAATATTTAAATCCCCTTTGAAAGGAAGATCTTAAATATAAAAAAGAGTTTTGAGATCCGCTCTAACTTTTAAAATCATTTTGAAGACTCGCAAACATTTTTAAGAATGTTTGGAGTAATGCTGATTTAATGAAATAAATCAGTCCCGATATATTAGAAAATATCTGAATATTATTATTTAAATAATATTCCCATAAGGATGATCTTTATAAAAATAATTGAAGTAAAAGTTTTAAAACTCATACTTGAAATGAATAATAAATAACCAAAGATATACTTATACGAAAGTACGATCTTTATTTGAATAATCGAAAATGAGTTTGATTATCGAAACACTATTTTTTTGATAAAATAAGGAATATAATTTAATAAATAAGTGGAGTCATAAGTCCTCGAACGGAGTCATAAGTCCTCGAATGAATATTCAAAATAATATTAATTAAATAGAATAAACGAAGTCATAAGTCCTCGAATGAATATTCAAAATAATATTCATTAAATAGAATAATCGGATTCATAAGTCCTCGAATGAATATTCAAAATAATATTCATTAATAAAAATAAAGTTATCGAATAAACCTTATTCGATTAATAGTTTTGAAAAATTTATCTATATATATAAATACATATATAATATACTCGGGAACATCGACTCCCGGTTTTAGAAAATGTTTGCCTTTAGGTCCCCTATATTAAGGGTATACGCAACTACCACTTATCTCTAGCATATGTATTATGCAATTATAAGCAATTGAATCAACAATTACATATCAAGATTACGAAACAGACATGCATATAAACCATATCAGCATGCTCCAATATATCGTAAGATTTGCTAATTAACCAACATGCATCTATCACAAGATAATGCATATACATATATACATCATAACAACAGTATAACGAGTAGAAAACTTGCCTGAGTGTTCCCGGATGGACTTAAGCTTAGAGTGGGTCTGATAACCTATGAACAACAACATAAGTCGGAATTAAACCCCGGTCGCTTAAGAAACTAGGCTTTAACCAATTATACTCTAACGTTCGCTTATGGTCACTTAATGATTCACTTAAGTCGCTCGAGTACCCTCGTCTCCACCATTTTTAATAAATTAACCATTAAGAATTTTAAGGCGATTCTTTCGCGATTACCCTACCAACTGCCTAATATACTTTACATAAATGTTTCATACTCTAATTAGTCATTTAAGGGCGTTAACCAAGGTTTCAAAGTAAGGCGAGGGGTAATGGTTCGGTCGCGAAACGCCGTTACTTAAAACGGTCGTTTCTCCTAAACCGTACATCGGATTCAAGCGTATCACATATCAAAACGAAGCTCGTAACATGAACTATCTATTCATGGCAATGGTCAAAACCTAACAGTGTGTTCACGGGTCCTGATGTTAAGAACAAAAGCAGTCTAAGGTAAATCGGGCATTACGACGGCTATGTTTACGTGATTACCAAATTTGTACAAGTCCAAATCAATCCACAATCAACCCACAATCATTGTTACAACCAAACTTCATCCATATACTACTACAACAGCCCCAACATCTCAAGGTTTCCACTTTATACTACTTCTCAATTATGAACTAAAAGCTTACTTAAGTTCATTAACTAATTACCAAGATTTACCATTCCAAAAACATCACAAAACCAACCAATCTCTAAATATACAATAACCATGTTTCTCATGAACTATACTACTCATAACAAGCTCTTAACATTCAATAACTATGCTAGGTTAAGAGATTATACCTTCCTTGGAGTGATTAGAGTAGCTAGGAAGTCTTAGGGAGCCTCCTACAAGCTTGATCTTTCCAAAGAAATCAAGAACACAAAGTTAGGCTTTAAAGTTTGTAAAAGTCAGATTGAAAGAACTGTCAAAACGAGGGTCTTACCTTGCTTATTGACACGAGACTTGTGAACAAGAGTTGTAGGCCATCTCAATACCTTTCCAAAGAGCTATAGAATATACTATTTGAGTGAGTATTGAAGGAGATATGGTAGTTTGAAGTTGCTGTTCTGGTTTTGGCCGAGAGCTTTTGTTCTTGGAAAGCAAAAGTCAACTTCTAATTTGTGTTTTGTGATTTGTTTTGCCTTGGCTTGGTTGCTACCTTTTTTTTGTTAATTAAATTGTTACCATGGTAAAAATTGTGTGGCTCACAATTAACCAACCAATCCTTCCCACTTTGTCATGCTCATGTCATCTGCTTATGTCATCTGCTTATGTCATCTTGTTACACTTGTCTTCCTCTTGTTGGTGTGATGACATCATCGTCCATTAACCTCTTTGATTAACCCCTAATTACTTGGCTAATGACCGCTGATCTGTTATACGGTTCGCTTAACTTTCGTTCTCGTTTATCGTTTGAGGGATCATACCCGGGATCTTATTACTTGGGTTCCCCCAAACCTTTCTCAATATTTTATATTTCTTTTATGATCCTCTCTTATAATCCTTGAATTAAATCCTTTTAATCATGTTATCTTATACTCAATTCTTTCGGTATCTGGTGGATTTTCGAGAAAAATCAAAGTGTTCGAATTTGGATTCTGACGATCTTTACATACACTTATTTACTTTATGGAATACTAATACGATCTTAGAATTTCCATAACAGTACTCCTATATAGCGTGGTCTGATAATTTTCCTTAATCAGCATCATCAGCAAAAGTTACTATTCATTCGTGTTTCAAAAATTTCAAAAATTGGGGTTATTACAATTTGGGTCTGTGGTGGATGTGGTTGTAGGGTTCTTCTTTTCGGGAGGCATAATCCTAAAATAAGAGTTATGTCAAAACAGATATGAATGATTGAAATAATTTGAGTGTATCGCATGACATTCTTGTTTATTTATGAGGTCAAGTTTCAAGTTAAGCAGATATGGTGATGCATATAAAAACGTAAAATAACAGTTCAGAGCAAATGGAACAATAGAGCATGATTATTGAAATTTAAAGGTCACAATACATAGGATTAGGACAAAGTCTGATTCTAGGAATAACAGGCTTATTTAAAGGAAATAACGGAAACAACTGGGAATTCTACGGAGTCTGATAGTACAACAACATGAAAAGGTAAATGGAAAGAACTAAGGCTCCACTCCATCTGAACGGGGCTTGGTAGTCTTTTCCTCTCGAAGCGTCTTCACAATGCTCTGGGGCTCATCCGCCACCATCTGAATGACATACTGGCTGGTACGGTCTCGGTGCGCTGACATCTCCTCAAGCTTAGTATTGACGTACTGAACCAAGGTCTCAAGTCTCGCAGTCATTTGCTCCTTGGGCTTCCCTTCATAGTTTCAGCTTTCCGGGTACACGTTCTTTAGTCGGTCTATCAGTCGGTCGTACTTGCCCTGAAGCATGTCAAACTCGCGCCTCAACTCAGCATACACGGAGAAAGCAATGGTGTCGTCCGTCCCAAAGGATGATGAGGAATGCGCCCTTTGCTGACAAACCAATAAAAGGAGTATTAATAATAAACTTACTTAACCTACTCTCTCGCATATTATCTATAACCTATACATATACCCTATAACCTATTTGGGCTGTCCAGGGACTCTAAACCGTAGCTCTGATACCAAAACCTGTCACACCCCCAACTTAAACAGCAAAGTAAATGTAACTATTACACCATTTAAAAATAAATAAACATAACCAAATCCAAGATCTTACAGTTTAGGGTTTGGAACAGCCCAACACTACCATCTATTACAACTGATTTTAAATATCGAGTCCTCACACAAAACTACTATCTCTTATTCTACCTGAGCTCGAACATAAACATCAGCATCACAGGTCTTACGGGCGGTCTGCTTGAATCTAACCATAGCTGCTAGCTGTAATATCAGGGTAAAGCAAAGAGTGAGCCAAATGCTCAACAAGTGCTAATCAATACGATACAAAACATAAGTCGAGATATACATTAAAGAATGTCAATGAGAGGACATAACCAATGATATCGAGATATAAAACTTTTGGGAGGTGGCATCATTTTGTTTGTATCAAAACAACTTCAAAATCATACTTTTAATCAAAATCATTTTATTACGCTACAGATTACAGCCGGTGATCAGCCGCGAAGTAATCCCGAACCTCGCTGGGTTCTACAACATTAATGGGAATCCCTAGGAAACTTTTAAGCCTAATATAAGTGTGGAAAGGACTCACGTCTCAGTCCAGATCCACTATTCAAGAAAACGTTTATCCCCCTTTGGGACTGAAAACCCACATTTTATTTATTTCAAAAACTGATGCCGAAATATAACAAAATCTCTTTTAACAGAAACATTTTATCAAAGAATTATAGATCTACTCGAAACACGGGAAATATGGTACTAAATTTCAGGGCCATGATCCACAAAACTATACTCTATTAGGGTAACTGAATGGTTTTCATATATCAAAGTTTGGACAAGGGAATTTAACGAGGCTATTGGATATTATCAAGGGTAATGCCAAACTGGGCTTAAAGCAATGGTTTCTCATCAAGGTTCAAGTGTTGGATCATCAAGAAGGTAAGCTTTATGAATACTAAGGGTGTTAAGGTATGAAGAAATGATCTTTAGCTCAGGATTTATCAGAATTGTCAAGCTTTAAGATAAGAAAGAGGGGTAATCAATGAGGATTCACTTTGATAAATATCTGGCTTTCAGGGTTCAAGGTAAGGTTCTATAGGGGTTCAAGTATCAGGATGAGATATCAATACTTAGGAATCATTAGCATGTTAATCAAGAGAATCAACCAAGAGTTGTAACTACCCTTTCTTTTATCATGGCATTCAAATTACTTTAAATTACTATCATGATAAGACTTTTGAACTACTTGCAATACGTACTCAAGGGTTCATGGCATTTCAAGGATAAACATAAGATACGCTTGACTTAAATATATATATCAAAATGACTCAGGATAATTGCATCGATATAAATGAACTATTTACAGTGAATACAAAAGACAGGTTGAATCACTTGCCTTGAGAAAGGCTGGTCTGGTCTGACTGGTAGGAGCAACTGGAAGCTTCACTCGACCTTTATGGCAAGTTTTCCCTCGTCTCGAGATCCTACATAAATAATAATAATCCTCATTATAATATATCCTGACCAACTTAACCTATTTACAATCCGAATTTAAACACGGATGGCACTTAGGCCTATATGCAATTAATTTATATTCACCTTTAAATTATAATTGCACACACATAGCCACATAATCATAAATCATATATTAATACCAAATAACACCATATACACCATAATGCAACACTTGGCTTGGATGATCTCGACTCACAACTTAAGTCACTTGGTCGCTAAACTAGACAAAGTCTTCTAATTTTTGGCTTCCTAACTCGATGTGCCTTTACTAAACTATCCAAGACCTATTGACCCTCACTTGGGCCTTTTGCTCTACTGACCTTATACTATCTTACAACTATGGTGGGCAACCTAAATCTCACTCCTAAGTGTTCTAAAACTATGTGATAAGTGAAAATGCTCACTGTTGCATATTTCAGAATGATATCTATGGTTTCTTGAGTGTATTAGACACTCTTAAACTACAAGTTTTCCTTCAAAACTTTTACACAAGACCCTCCTAACCTATGGGCATCTCCCAAACTTAATGTGGCTCAAGGACCTGGCTTGCGCCTTCTTGGCCTAAGCTCAAAGTCCATGGTTCCCCTGTTTTTCTGGGCAGAAAACTCCCTGACTTGAATTAACTTGTGACACATGGTTCTAACTCATATCCTATGATCTATGGTTGGAAACACTTCTCTGACACTCCCTCTAACTAAGGCCCAATAGGGCCTAATTAGGGCCTATCCATGACATGGTCAAATCTCCCTATTTCTAAGTTGTAACAAAACTGTCCCCTGCTGGACAGATTTTGTTATTCTACTTGTGCACCTAACCAAATGACATGCAAACCTCCAACCAACACCTAAAACCTTTTATATACTCCCAATACTAACTTCTGCTGGCTTGGGCCTCAAAGTGCACATCAATGACATGGTCAAAACTCACTCTAAACCTCAGGGTACTAAACTGATTTTCTGCAGAAACTATGACTCTCCTTTCTCTAAGGTTTTTACTTGACAAACTCAACCACCAACAACCCAATACCCAAACTAAGACTTAGACATGGTGATTTACTGAACTAACTCCCTTATACTCAAAATAATCTTGGTGGAGATCATCCTTACCTAAGGTGCAATCATGGAAAAATAAAAGAAACCACATTTCACAACTCACAAATCATCAAGTTTTTGAAACAACAAGTTATGCATTTTTGTAAAAGATATACATGAATTATTACCATGCATCAAGAAGCATTAATCAATATTAACTCCTTATTCCTACTGAAATTAAAGCTTACTAATAAAATCCTTCCTAATGATTAAAATCTTCCAACATTTCAAGAGAAATTCAAATGCATGCATAACTTCGAGTTTTGCAAACCAAAACAACATATTTTCTAAATATATACTACCATAAAATTGACATGCAAGCCTAGCATAAGCTATACCTAGATGATCACTTAGCATGCAAAGAGTTTTATCAAATTTTCACTACAAGTTTCATGCCATTATCACATAAACATACAAAAATTGAACCAAGCAACAAGAATGATCTCTAGGACCATTCATTCGGCTCCCTTAAGGTCATGGCCGAATGAAATGGAAGGGAATGGCCATTTAAAATCAAGAGTTTCTTTCTCAAGACTTGGCACTTCACCATTCCTTGTAGTCCTCTCAAAAACAACATTAAATCCACAAAAATCAATGTTGTACTTTGAGTTTCAACTAAAACCTTAACATGCAACTTTAAAACTTAAACCTTTTACTCAAAATTCCTTGGAATATATGTGATCATGGTATGGGAAGTAAAATTTACTTGTGTAGAAGGTGGAAACTTGGTGGAGGAATGAAGAAAATGGGGAGGGGGTTGGCTTCGGTTGAAAAACCGAGAGAAGGAGGGGGAGGGCCGAGAGTGAGGGAGTGAGGAGGGTGGGAGGAGAAAGTGTGATGGTGAGTGGAGTGGATGATCATATCAATTGCTTGCTTTATGGTTTTTGATTTGGCAAATGTGAGTGGGAATGAGAATTGACAAGACTGTCCCTCCACTTATACTTGGTTCATTTTGCATGCAAGGGTAAAGAAGGAATTTGGCTAGAAAAATAAGAGTTAGTGGGGTTGGAATTGTCTCTTTAGCCCTTTGAATTGAATAGAGAAGGATTTGCATGCAAGGACAAGCATGTAATTTTCTAATTATGACAACTAACATTTATAAAGATTTATTTTTATAAAATAAAATACAAGTTCAAAAATTATAAAATTTATACCATAAAATAACTTGGATTTTTAGAAATTTTATAAAACCACTTTTGAACTTTGTGAACAAAATAACTTTTAAAAAGATATTTATTTGAGGTTTAAAATATTCATTATAAATCAAAAATAAAATAAATAAATAAACTTTTGCTTTGAAAAAAAATCATATACCACATAACGAAAATTTAAGACGCAGAAATTCTCATTCACACAAACGTACAATAGTTGAATATATTGGCATTCGGCTTTAAAATTACACCAAATTTACAATTAATATTACACGAAAATGCCGGTTGTAACAAATTCTGTCTCCTAAAATATATCAATCAGATATCTTATACAATTCTTTAAGTCCTCTAACTCTTTCCATGCATATTTTCTTTTTATTTTAGTCTCGATCTTCTTTCCTGTAAATCAGCTTCATTCCTTTAGTGTTAGTCCTCCAGTACTTAAGTTCTGATATCCATCTTCTGATATTTATCTTCTGATAATCTAAGTCCTGATATCCTTAAGTTCTGACTTTCTGTAAGTACTGATTTCAGTAAGTACTGATATTTCCTGTTTGTTAAGATCTGAAATATATCTAACATTTTATATAAAGCACTTATAGCTTATGAATTATTTTGTATTCTTCTTCTTTCGATATATATTTATGAATCGAAGAATACTTTAATTACAACCTCAGAGTTGTAATTAACCTTTAAGTTTGTTGGCTTAAGGATGTAATATACACTTGTATATTGACGATCATATAGTCAAAGTATACTTTTAACTTCAAGCATAGTTTATAAGATTTATTAGTCTTAGCCAAGATCCAAATAAATTAAGTGCAAGTAATTGGCTTAAGATTTGTGCTTTTGAAGTTTATACGAATAATTATGAGTAGTTTATATATCGGATTATAACCCCACGGAACACTAATGATGCTAGAAGGGGTTTATACGATATGTCTCGTAATTGTTTATATACGTGATATGTGTTAGCCAAGATCCAATTAAATAAAGTGCAGTTAATTGGCTAACTCGTGGATTTGATTCGTCTTTAAATTTAACGGATAATTACGAAGTATTTATAGATCGATTTTTAATCCCCCAGAACATTAAAGATGTTAGAAGGGATTATACGATACTTCATAATATTTTATGTGCACGATATTTGTTAACCAAGCTCCAAATAAATAAAGTGCGAGTAATTGGCTAACTCGTGAACTTAATCCGTTTTGATATTTGACAAGTTACGAAGTGTTTATAGATCGTTTTTATAATCCCCCGGAACATCAAAGATGTTAGAAGAGATTATACGATACTTCGTAATATTTTATGTGCCCGATATTTGTTATCCAAGATCCAAATAAGTTAAGTGCAAGTAATTGGCTAACTCGTGAACTTATGTCAAATAAAATCTCACCCTTGGAGATTAAGTACTTTCCTTTATAGATCTTCTTTTCAAAATGATTTTTTTGAAGATCAAGTACTTATTCGAATTCCGAGTTCGAATCTTAGTTCTATTTTCGCTTGAGAACTTTCTTTATAAGAGATCTCATATTACAACTTAAGATGAAGTATATAAGTTAAGTACAAAGCTTAAATAAAAAGAACTCAAATAAGAAGCAAAAACTTACCACTTTTGAGAAACGGCCGAAAAAGTTCGCTGGAAATATTTGTCGGAGGTTCGGCCGGATTTTGGCACTTTGGTCGAACTTGGGCAGCCCTTTGGAAGGCTGGGAAGTGGTACTGGATGAGCTCACTTGGTGGGATGAATCTTGGTTGGGTGAAGCTAAGCTTGGGTTTCAAAAACCTTGCATATATGTATATATATCTAAAAGAGAGAAGGTTTTTGAGAAGAAGTATGTGTTTAGATTTGGAAGAGATGAAGAGAGGATACTTCTTAAAAAAACCCCTGAAATTTTGTGGGTTTTTAGCTTGAAGAAAACGGGGTGGGGGTTTATCTATAGGAGAAGTTGGGTGGATTGAATGGTGGAGATTTGAGAAGAATGGATGGTAGGTGATGTAAGTGGCATTAATTGATGACATGGAAAGCAAAGTGTATTAGTTGTGTTTCTTTTCCACTTGAAAAATGAGACAAACAAGTTTATGGAGCTTCAAATCTCAGCTGATTTATAAATATAATAATATATATTTTCCTTTTTCTTTTAATCATTATTTAATCACTTAATTAAGCATTAAACACCTATAATTATGACCACCTAAAAAACACCTAAATAAATACCATAAAAATATGATAAATATATAAGCATTATAAAATAATGTCCTGCAAGTTTTGGTCAACCTTGGTCAATGGTAACTAGGTCAAACGTGGTCAACTGTGTGACCAACTGCCTCGATTTTTGTGCCCGGACAAAAATTCTTGAAATTTTTACAATACTTAGAAAATAACATTTAAATGATTCATACCTAATTTTAAGTCATTTTAGCATGTGGAAGTATTTTATCTAAAAATAAAACTGTTCTGTCAACCTTTTCTTCTGAGTAGAAATTTCATTGCTCTTAAAATGAAGGAGATGGATCTTTTGACTAAAGTTTTGACTTGAATAAATACTTAAAATATATTTCCTAATATATAAAATATATTTGGATGGTAGGAAATATTTTTGATTATTTTTTAATAATTTTCTTCGAGAAATGTTGATTTTACGAAATGGTAGAAAATTACTATAAGTATACATGGAATGGGTTATAAAAATGGATTTATATAGTAATATATTTTAGAGCAAAGAGTGAAATATATTTGATATAGAACGAGTCCTCTAAGAAATACATTCCATTTTCGAGCTTGTTGCCTTATTGATATTGCAACAAAGATCTAAAAAATATCATGTCTTGATATTTCTTCTTTGATCACATTGCCTTACAGATATATTCCATAAAGATATAATTTTGATGTTTCAGAATAATGTAATATCTCTTTTATATTTATATTTATAATATAAATATATTTGAAAATAATTTTTCTAGTTTGACCATTTGACTTTGATTTGGATCACTTAAATTCATGTCATAATGGAGAGGATGTACGTGTAATTAAATTTTATGTTTAATCGTACAAATACCAAAATAAATAACATAACAAAGATATCCTTTCAATCTTCTTTAATTTTTGGTATTTTCCAAACAAACATAAAAATTTAAAGTGTGTGTTTCCCCTTGATGTATGCATTAATTTTTAAAAAACTATTTTGCACAAAAAATATTTAATCACTTAGAGATTTTAAGCTCTTCCTTAAAATCTTGCAAAATAATTTGTTAGATGTATCATAAAATATAGAAGCACAAATAGATCCTTGTCTAGATAGCGAAACTTAAAATTAGGGTTCTAAGTTCTCTTCCCCTTTTGTTTGGGACCTGCCAAAAAGAGTATATATAGTGTTAAACACATATTATTTTTTATCTTTAAAAATATTGCATTTAATTATGTTCAAGATATTCATGGCAGTAGCAATTTGAATAATACAACTTAATTGATATAAGTTTTTGACTTAGTGTAGTATCAGAAAGGCTATGTACATCATGGAAGTAGAAATTTGAATAAAATAACTTAATTGATATAAGTTTTTGACATAGTGTAGTATCAGAAAGGCTATGAACATCATGACAGAATGAAATCCAATTTTGAGCCATTTTTAACTTTTCAAAGCTAAAATTAATGAGCCCTTTTTAATTTTACTTTTTGATACAGATAATAGTTATAGATTTTAGTTTATATTTTTAGTAATAGATTGTATATATGATAGTGTGGTTCATTTATCCCTTAAATTGGACTAATATCAATACTAGTCATTTTGAAGCTATCATATTAGCATATACATTACAGATTGTACAGAGTTTTCATATGCATGTGAATTAATTAGAAAGATTGTGTATAGAGCTAATTTTGTTCTTTTAGAGTCTGGAAATTAACACGAATCAAGTATACAAGGCCTTAGTATTTTACAATCTAGAACATTTAATACATTCTAATTTTGTCAAACACAAGTTATAAAAAAGTGTCACTAATACAATATATTTTCATACTACAAAGTTGGAGATCTAAACCTACCATGCAAATAACTTAGTCAACTAATAACTAACAATAGTACAAGATTTTCTATTACACAATCATACACCTTTTTCTAATACAATCTATTAAAACCATAAATATCATATGGTTGGCTGAATTCTAAAGTCTAAAAAAAATTTGGTGTTCATAGAAATAGAATGGAGTGTGAGTTTTTACCTTTCATACATTAGCCAATTTTGCTGAGTGTTAGACTTGGATCTGTCAGGGCTCTTATTTTTCCTACAACTTAGTTAGATAACACACGAGCACAAGCCTTTGGTATCCTGCAATCTCAACTACATAGTGAGTTTCAAGGACAAATATCTATGTTATTAAGTTACAATGTAGTTAAAGATACATATTAGAGTAATCAAGAACAATTAATTTAATCCAATATTTGAACTATAGTACAGCTCACATAATCAATTACTGAGTGTATTTCTAATTTCCGGAGAGTGGTGATAAGTGCCAGGACATATAATTATTAATTTGTTTTTAAAAAATCAACAGTTAATGAATGTCCAGAATAACTTTAAGTTTTGATATCATGCTAAGTTCATAATTCTTGTAAATTCTGCAAAATAGTTAGATAATACATATATCTTTACTTCTAAGTTTTTATAAAACTACTTTTATCTATAAATCAGAATAATTCATATCTTCAGAACAAAAATTGTAAACCATCTATAATTCACAAGTTAGAGTATATCAAGGGTCAAAATGAAAGAGAAAGACAGAATTTCACCAATGTACTAAGCACTTAATATAACAGATTTTACTAATATACTTGCACTTTTATCATATAACTCAGATGCTCACGATAGTTACAAGAAGTAGTGACAACCTCTAGTTCTCGTACCTTTTCCTTAATCTCAATGCTTTCATCTTTAACCCTTTTAAGTTCTATTTTAGATCATTAAGCATTATTTTGACAGACTCAAACTTAAAGAGAAATACATCTTCCTCTCTAATGAACCGAGGAATGGCTGTGGGATTGACCTCTTGAGGTTCACAGTGTATCAGGGGCACTTGAGGCCTAATGTTCTCATTTGTGATTTGTGAATCAGCGAGATTAGAAAAAGCTCCAGGCATGTTAATATTGCAGAGTGCAAAGAAAGAAGAGATTAGCATACCATCTGGCATATAATCTACAAGATCTGCATTGATCATATTGAGCAGAATAACATAAGAGATGCTGAAATTGATTTTGTTAGTGGAGAGAAGGTACATGATTTTCATATCAAAGAAATCAAAGTATTTGCCTTGATTTGGTTTTGGAATAACATTGGCCCTAATGATTAGAGCAAGATGTTGAAAAGTGTCAGTGAATTGCTTAAAGTGAATACCACAATTAACATCACAGAGACCATCACGAACACTAGATTTGCAAAAAATGCTAAGCATAAGTTCAAATTCAGATTTGTTAAACACAAATAGAGAGTAGATATCCTCACAAGGCAACTCACACAAATGCAAAGGTAAATGCAATGCCCTATTGATGCTTTTGTTATCAACATAAATGACTTTCCTATTGATTGTGGTAGTGAATTGCAGTATGCCCTCGACCCCTTTGATAATGTTCATGTTACAATAGAACTCTCCCATAAGATGTATGTAGTAATGCTTACCTAAGCTATACATGAGACTGTCCCACTTAGCCATTCTAAATATGTAACGTCCCCAAATCCGGGGTCAGAGGATTTGGTCGTCATAATGAAACCTTAATCCAAAATAACATATTTAATAATAAAGATATGCCAATAAAAGATATTTAGCATTTATGACCCCAAACTAATCCAAGATCTTTTAAGGTTACAGTTCTAGAAACAAGAATTCCAAATTTCACAAATAAATTTTTCTCTTTCTCTTAAAACATTTTCTCAACAAATTCCTAAACTCAAAACTAAACCAACTAGTATAACTTCGAAAAGAAGTATACTAGTCCAACTACACGATAACACAAGTAATATATATATATCTTTACATAATAGAACTTACTCTAATTCCGCAAACCCTGGACCAACCATCTTTATAATAGCCACCTTCTTTGCTTTCTCGAATTTCACGACTAAACAGCACAAGTTAATCCTCACTGAAAGGTTAAATTTAAAAACAGGAAAGTATGAGCGAAAAAAATGCTCATCAAGTTTAGTATAATATATATATGGTCTTTTTCATATAAAAATCGACATCTGCAATAGAGCAAAACATTTAAAATCTTAATTGCTGGATCAGAAAAATTGGCTATGAAATCCTTTTTCAATTTTTAAGCGAAAATGCTCCAGCGATTCTTTGAATCTCGACAAGAATAAAACTTGTAAAATAATGTTTATAGGAATATTGTAAACAACATGAAACAATGATTATGGACTGAATCGTAAACTCTATAACCAATTTACTCAAAACTCCACTTATGATATCATTACTCATTTTGATGTAATATAAAATTAGATATCAATACTAACTTCGATGCTCACAACATACCAGTACTAAATTATTGAAGTCAACACCAATCATATATATCAATACCACCTTTGATATTAACAACAAATTAAGTATCGATATTAATCAGAAATTGAATCAAAACTGCATTTCACCTTTTATCCAAAATAGAAATACTTGATAAATCATTTATTAGATGATTATCAAAACAATTTACAAATTTAAATTGGAACCAATTATGCACTATGTTGTTCCTGATAATCAGTCACGAAATAGCACCGGTATCCCGCAGCCATACCATAAATATAGGTACCGGTATCCCGCAATCATCTCGTACCTATAGGATATCCAAAAAAGCATACATTCACCTTACAAGATATTACACTTTTGTATAATAGCTTGCGCTGGACCGGTGCCTCGACCACTTATGCTGTAACCAGTAACCATCTAATCTTAAAATATTTTATTGAAAGGGGTCATAATAATAGACACCCTTATAAATTTTATTCCCCATTCACTTGGCAGTAATACTCGAAAAAAACAATTTTTTCCTCAAAGTATAAAACATTTATAAATCTGGTATATAGATTTAAACTTTACTATTCTGAACCTAGAATAGCAGAAGAGTACTTGCATAATCAGAAGCAATCACTTTGATAGGTAAAGCATTTAACTATTCTGGAATTAGAAGAGTATAGAGAAACTTGCATAATAGGGTTCAAAATAAACATCACGCGAATGATAAGTGAAGATAGAGATACTTGCCTTTGGTTTTTAGCAATCATGCATACTCGCAATAACACAGCTATTCTGACATTCTGTCCCAAGACATCACCATCTTTCTATTTAGACAACTCACTGATATGATGCTCCAGCGGTTTCTAGAAACCTGATATACATTACTGTTCAACTTTTCACTGGACCCCAAAATATTCTCTTGATCATCTTGAATGATTTACATATATAATTAAAAGATACAACCTTAATTGTCTACATGATAATTACTCGACGAACAGCTCGTCAAAACTCTTTCGTCTACCAGAACGATAACCCACATATAAAGAAAATAGTCAGACACAAGACTGTTGACCCACGTATGTACGTAATTCACATAGCATGTACACACATAATTCATGTATCACATAATTTATATAACACATAATTCAAATCATCACAACACTCGACTCGATATGTTTAAAACTGAAATCGAGTAAAAATACGACTTTTTTGATAAATACGCGACTCAGAATCGTTTGCAAAACAAGCGACCTTTCAAAAGAAAAGGCTTTATGTTAGATAATGAATCACACACAGGGGGGTGAATGTGTTTTTGTATTTTTCTGCTTTTCTTGAAGTGTTTATGGTAATGTGTTAGTACATAATTTAGATAGATAAAATAGTGAATATAAAATCTTTCAAAACTAACTTAATTTTATATTAAAATTAAGAATGTTTTGCTACAAAATTTCTAGGCTCTTTGTTGATAAAGAGCTTAGCTTCTTCCTTGAGAAATACAAGTTTTTCTTATCTAAATTGTTATAACTAACAAAGCATCCAGTGTTTACTTTGTAGAATTGTAAACACTGGTTTTTACATAACATGCAAAGGCATGTACTAAACCCTACTTTTGGATAACCAAATCTTTCTATTTCTGGCTAAGTGTACCTTTTCTAATCTTGCACGCCTGTGACTTTACTTTGCCGATTAATCTTGGCCTTTGATCTTGTACTCTTCAAGCTGCTTTTTGTAGACTTGTCAATCCAACTGATTGGATTGTTTGTTGATTGATAATCTTGGATATTGAACTGGTCTGCACTTTGTACTTTGAGTTTTACCTCCAGATATCCAGTTTGATACATAGAGAACTTGACATCTCGATAAGTATATTTGCTTATCGATATCTTTAATCACTCTTTTGTTGTTTTGACTTGTCGAGGTCTCTGAGTTCTCTAGAAGAGAATTAAGCTTGTCGAGATCTCTCATCTTTATGTCTTCACTTTGGCTTAACGATAACTCTGAGTTCTCTAGTGACAAATTGGCTCTGAGTTCTCTAATGACAAATTGACTTATCGATATCTCAAAGTTCTCTAGTGATATTTTGACTCGTTGATATCTTAGAGTTCTCTAGTGAAGAAATGACTTGTCGATATCTCCAATCTCCATGTCTTCAATTTGGCTTGTCGATATCTTTTAGTTTTCTAGGATCTTTTACTGACTTCTCGATAAGTCATTCTGGAGTTCTCGAGTGACTTCTCTATAACACTTAATTTGTGACATGTAGAGACCTTGACTTAGAATATTTTTCTCAAAACAGATTTATTCAACTCCAAGATTCTTCATAATTCTTCTTAGGCATGATCTTCTTGATCTTCTTCCAGATAGAATTCTTAGGCTTGATACTGTTTACAGAAAAAGACTCCAGTATGCTCTTGTACATTTTTACAGGACTTAAATGTTACAATACAAAATACGAAACATAGACTACAATACAACTTACTTAAGGTTGTCAATTTGACTTAGTCTTGTTATTGTATAGGCATGTCTTACACAACACTTTATGATTTGAAAGTATATTTAATGAAAGCGGAATATTTTTTCAGAGTCTAGATGCGTTCGTTTCATATTAAAATTACAAACGGTATATTTTCTACAAATAAAATAAGAATATTTCAATTATTAATAATATTAATTGAATATTCAATATCTTCATATAATTTTAAAATCTCAAAATAATTTTAGAATATTATTTGGCGAAATTATAAGTAATTACACTTCATTCAACTATTTATAAATGAAATTAACTGATTGATAGGGAATAAATAAATCCCGATCACGTAATTAAATATTGCATTAATTACACATGATTTGGGCTACAAGGCCCAATAAGAAGATGTATGACATTCAGACCAAAAAGGTTGACACATTGATGAGGCCTGATGGACCAGATCAGGCCTGATAGAACAAAAAAGGCCCAAAACCCTGAATATTAATTAATTTCATAATTAATTAATAAGGGAAAAATCAACTGTTGAGAAGAGTCCCAATAAGGACATAAATCCTTGCAGATTAGCCTCTAAGGGACCTAGAAGGATAAGGAATCAGTTTCCTACCATTTAGGACTCCAAAGTCCATTCTAATTCTGAGACTTGACTACCAAGTCTCCTATACCAAGTCCAATTGAAGGACCCCCAACATCTATATAAGGGGCCTCACCCCACAAATCAGAACTACGTTTTTGACTTGATCATTGGCAATCAGCAAGGTACGTAGGCATCTTGTTAAGGCAGATCGAGTCACGAAACACAAGAGCAGTCAAATCGAGCCTCGAAGCTCACATTCCTTAGTAATAAATACAGCAATCATATACCCTAGTTTTTAATCCATAACATTTGGCGCCGACTGTGGGGACAGCACAACAACAACCATGGCGAGAACACAGAGAACAGTTAGTGCCCTTGAAGGAGGAACATCAATGGGGACAACCCAAGTGATTTCGTCAACCGTGGAGGTACCTCCTCATTCAACTTATGCAGCCACGCAAGGAGAAGCCCGGATAGGGGCAACTGAACCTCAGCCACAAGGAATGATTCCCTCGGCTACTCAAGGTACGAATCCCTAAGTTCAACAACTACATGCACCTGTGAATTCTCGACCCATTGGGTATGAGTATTCAACTATTGTGACTACTAACCCCCCATATGGGATGCCCCTTTACCCCAAGGTTGGAGGAAGCGCACATGCTGGGCGGAGTGAAGCGCGAGGGCGATCGCCCCCCTATATACAAGGTTTGGCTCCAATCCCTGAGGATCAGGAATTTTCTGGTCCTTACACTGAGAGAGACTCTGAATCTTCAGATGATGAAGTGGCCCCAAGAAGGAGGCGTGCTGGCAAAAAGCCGATGACTGATGGTCGCCAACGCCCTAGGAGCACCCAAGGGATAAATTCCCAAGAAGTGCAGGAAAGGATCAGGGCTCATGAGGCTGAGATTCAAAGGCTGAAGCGCGACTTGGGGTCACACCAGAACACCAGACCCCCATTACCCCCAAGGGGGAGGAATCCTCCCCTTATCATAGACCTGGATGGTCCGATACAGAGAAGGTTGTTGTCCCAAGGGCTGATCCAAGCAATCATCTTCCCCTTGGAGATCCTGATGATCCTACTCCACCATTCACTGAAGAAATAATGAATGCCCATATCTCAAGGAAGTTCAAGATTCCCACTATTAAAACTTATGATGGCACTGGAGATCCCGCCAATCATGCAAGGACATTCTCCAATGCACTGTTGCTACAGCCCGTGAATGATGCTATTAAGTGTCGGGCCTTTCCTCAAACCCTGTCGGGTATGGCTCAAAGGTGGTATAGTCGTTTACCCCCAAACTCTATTGGGTCCTTCAAAGAATTAATTCAGGCTTTTATTAAGCAATTTATCAGTGGGAGAGTGCATGAGAAAAGTTCAGCATCCCTTATGAGCATTTTGTAGGGGGCGAAGGAATCCTTAAGAGACTACCTGAATCATTTCACAAAGGAAGCTTTAAAAGTATCGGACCTTGATGACAAGTTAGCCATGATAGCACTACAACAGGGAACTAGGGATGAGTTTTTCAAGATGTCCTTGGCCAAACGCCCCCTGAAAGCATGTTGCAGCTCCAAGATAGGGCAAGGAAGTATATCAAGGTGGAAGAGAGTATGAGGAAGACAGTCGTGAGCAACGAGCCCGCTGGAGGCAAGAAGCGGAAGACCGATCTGGAATACATCGCTAAGGACAAGTATCCTATAACTGAGCAGAATCCTAACTCAACTCCCAAGGGAGGAGGACCTGGACAAAAATTTACTGAGTATGCTAAGCTGAATGCTCCAAGGAGCCAAATTTTAATGGAAATCGAGAAAGATAGAGATATTCACTGGCCTAAGCCCTTGAAGGCCGATCCTGCCAAGTTAGATAAGAGCAAGTATTGTAGATTTTACAAGGATGTTGGTTATGACACCGAGGGCATGTGATAAACACAATTTTTGGAGTACCAACTGCTGCTGGGTTATCCAAGAACTCCAGGAAAGCGTATGCTCGAGAAGTTATGCATATTGTTGGGGAAGCCCCGAAGAGGGCCAGGACAGGAGTAATGTCTTTTGATGATTCTGATCTGGAGGGTGTGAAATTTCCCCATGACGACCCATTGGTCATAACCCCGATAATAGGGAACAGCCCGGTGAGAAGGGTCCTTGTGGATAATGGTGCTTCAGTGGATATCTTGCTCCATAACACCTTTTGAAGGATGGGATATAACGACTCCCAATTGACCCCAATCGACATGCCGATATATGGATTTGCGGGAGTGGAGTGCCCCGTAGAAGGGATAATCAAGTTGCCAACAACCATAGGACAGGAACCAAGGCAAGCAACTCAGATGTTGGACTTTGTAGTGGTGAAGGCTAATTCAACTTACAACGCTATCATGGGAAGAACAGGGATACACGCCTTCAAGGCAGTCCCTTCTTCCTACCATTCAGTTATGAAGTTTCCAACCCGGGATGGGATTGGAGAAGAGAGAGGAGATCAAAAAATGGCTAGAAGTTGTTATGTCGCCTCTTTGAGGGAAGATGGAGTTGGGGGCAGGTTTTTCCTATTGAAGATCTGGATATCCGAGAGAATGATGAGAAAAGAGGAAAGGCAGCAGAAGACTTGGTTTCAATTCCTTTAGCCCCGGAAGATCCTGAGAAGGTGACTTTTATTGGAGCCACACTCGAAGAGCGCCTTAGAGGGAAGTTGGTGAAATTTTTACAAGAAAATAGTGACGTATTTGCATGGTTAGCAGCTGATATGCCAGGAATAGACCCCGAAATGATTACTCACAAGCTGAATGTGGACCCAAATCGGAAGACAGTGAAGCAAAAGAAAAGAAGTTTTGCTCCAGAGAGGAAGTAGAGAAGCTCTTAGAGGCTGGTTTCATTGAGGAGATTCAATTTCCGGAATGGTTAGCAAACCCTGTAATGGTAAAGAATGCCAATGGAAAATGGAGGATGTGTGTGGACTTCACTGATCTGAATGATGCCTGTCCTAAAGACTGTTTCCCGTTACCAAGGATCAATACTTTGATAGATGCCACTGCTGGGCATGAGATGTTGAGCTTTATGGATGGGTTTAGTGGATACAATCAGATCAAGATGCACACGGACGACATTCCAAAGGTATCATTTATCATTGACTTTGCTATTTATTATTATCTTGTTATGGCATTTGATCTCAAGAATGCAGGAGCCACCTATCAAAGGTTGGTAAATAAAATTTTTAAGGATCTTATTGGCAAGACCATGGAAGTCTATGTTGATGACATGTTAGTCAAGAGTCTAGTAAAGACTGACCATATAACCCATTTGAGGGAAGCTTTTGAGGTCCTGAGATATCATAAGATGCTGTTAAATCCTACGAAGTGTGCTTTCGGAGTAGGTTCTGGAAAGTTTTTAGGATTAATGGTCTCCAAGAGAGGAATCGAGGCCAATCCCGATAAAATAAAGGCAATCCTGGACATGGAGCCACCAAAAACTATCAAAGATGTTCGGAAACTCACAGGAAGGGTTGCTGTGCTGGACGATTCATCTCCAAGTCAGGGGACAAGTGCTTGTCGTTCTTCAAGTCCTTAAAGAAGGTCAAAGGTTTTGAATGGAGTGAGGAAAGCCAGAAGGCATTTGAGGAATTAAAGAAATATATGGCTCAGGCCCCGTTGTTGGCCAAGCCAACTTTTAATGAAGTTTTATACTTATACTTGGCCATTTCAGAGAATGCCTTGAGCACTGTATTGGTTAAGGAGGAACTAAAAATCCAGAAACCCGTGTACTATGTCAGTAAAATTTTGCATGGAGCTGAGTTGAATTATTCAACTATTGATAAGTTTGCTTTAGCCTTGGTAATGGCTTCGAAAAAGTTACGTCCTTACTTCCAGGCTCACAAGATTGAGGTGCTAACAAATCAACCCCTGAGAAATATCATTCATAGTCCCAAGGCTAGTAGAAGGCTGATTAAGTGGGCAATAGAGTTGGGAGAATTCGACATCAAGTATAAGCCATGAATGGCGATAAAAGCCAAGGCATTGGCTGACTTCGTGGTGGAATGTACCATACCCAATCAAGAAGTCGGGAGGCAGGAAGATACCATACCTCAAGACAAGGAAGTTGATAAGGAGGACAAAGAAAAGGTTGATAAGGAGAAAGAATATTGGGTTCTCTATTTTGATGGAGCATCAAAAATAAATTCAAGTGGAGCAGGTTTGGTTTTATAAAGCCCTGATGGGTTCTTAATTGAGTATGCCATGAAGTTAGACTTCCCGACCACAAACAATGAGGCAGAATATGAAGCTCTGATAGCTGGTCTTGGATTAGCAGGGACACTTAGAGTCAAGAACTTAAAAGTCTGTGGAGACTCGAAGCTGGTCATATGCCAGGTGAAGGGAGAGTTTGAGGCAAGGGATGATACGATGGCTAAATATGTTCGCCTAGTAAGGGCTGTGATGACCCAATTCGATGAATGCCATGTTGAGCACATTCCGAGGGAGGAAAATGCCAAGGCAGATGCATTATCAAAGTTTGCTTCATCGGAGATAGAGGAAAGTTCAGGAAGCGTGTATTCCATGTTCTGAAGACACGGAGCATTGATGTTAAGCTTGTAGCTCCTATAGGTCTGGGGACGTCAAGGATAAATCCCAAAGACTCATATTCAAACCGGTTGGTTGCTGAATGATGCTATTGAAGCACGAAAATTGGCTGTTCGAGCACTAAGATACTCTTTAATAGATGGAATTATGTACAAAAGATCTTTTGTGGTTCCTTACTTAAGGTGTCTCATGCCCGATGAGGCATACTTGGCTCTTGAAGAAGTACATGAAGGTATTTGTGGGCAACACTTGGGGGGCAGGGCCTTAGTTCATAATATAACCTGTTTAGGCTTCTATTGGCCAGAAATGATGGCTGATGCCAAAGAATATGTGAAAAAGTGTGACAGTTGTCAGAAGCACACACCAGTCATTAGACAACCCCCCGAGATGCTGACCTCCATCAACTCGCCCATCCCCTTTGCTATGTGGGGAATGGATATACTGTGGCCTTTCCCCATGGCCACGACACAAAGGAAGTTCCTGATTGTAGCCATTGATTATTTTACTAAGTGGATTGAAGCCAAGCCTTTGGCCAAAATCACAACTAAGCAGGTTGCACAATTCCTGTGGGAAAATATCATGTGCCGGTATGGAATTCCCCGCATCCTAGTCACTAACAATGGAACACAATTCAACAATGAGGAATTCAAGAAGTATTGTGAGGAGAATGAAATTGAGTTACGATTCACCTCCGTGGCTCACCCGTAAGCCAATGTGCAAGCGGAAGTGGCGAATCGAATAATCCTGGATGGACTAAAGAAGAGGATCGAGAAGTCGAGGAATAACTGGGTGGATGAAATAATCCCAATACTATGGGCCTATAGGACTACCTGTAGAGTCACGACTGGAGCAACTCCCTTCATGTTAGCATATGGGGCAGAAGCAGTTGTTCCTATAGAGATATCACATTCCTCCCCCAGGATTCAAGCTTTCAATGCTGAGGAAAACGAAGAAGGGCAAAGGTTACCCCTGTATCTAATTGATGAAGTACAAGATGAGGTACATGCGAAGATAGTGGAATATCAGAAAAATGCTTCATTCTACTATAACCCAAGGGTTAAAGAAAGGTTCTTCAAACAAGGTGACATAGTCTTGAGGAAGGTGGAAGCTTCTGGTGTAGGGCAGAAAGGGAAACTTGCCCCAAATTGGGAAGGGCCGTACAAGGTTAAGAGCGTTCAAGGTAGAGGAACCTACAAGCTGGAGACTATGGATGATTTAGAAGTCCCGAGAATTTAGCATGCGCAAAACCTGAAGGTTTACTATGTGTAAAACAGTTAAAGCACGATTTTCACTTGTCAGAGTGACAAGTAGGTTTAAAAGCACCTTGAAGCTTTGCTTGCTTAGCATTTTTTATAGAATATATGTTTAGATTTTATCAGGGTTGAACCCATCTCATGTAAAGGTATCAAGAATACCAAGTAATAATAAAAAGCATTCGGCTTATTCTAGCCTATTAGATTGATGCATTGTGAAGGATAAAACCAAGTTATAAACTTGAGTTCAAAAACTCGAAAAAAAACACGATGATACTTGGACAATACAAATGAAAATAGTAAAAGTCAATTACAAAGTTCGATATTTTCTAAAAAAAGAAAAAATACATAAAACTTAGGCCTTGGAAGGCTCAGATTCTTCAGAACCACTATCCGAAGTCTCCTCGGACGTCTCTTGAGTCGGTCCCTCGGAAGTCTCTTCGGAAGTCTCCGCAGAGGTTTCCTCGGAACTATCCTTGGACGCTTTGGATGCCGCAGGAGATGCTGGTTTAGGAGACACTGGTTTTGGAGGCTACTCTACCCTGGCCTTCTTTATAATAGGCTCGGTCTCCTCCTCAGAAGAAGATTCCTCCTCTTTAGAGCTGGATTCAAGCTCCTTCCTCTTTTGGCCTTGGCCCTGACTTCCTGATGGGCCGTCCTTAATCAGATCGGCAAGCTTATCTGCAATGCCCCCAAGTGCTGGGACTTTCACAGGGCAGGGGAAAGAAGATTGTTCAAGAACCTCAGGAAACTCTTCCTGGATAGCCTCCACAGCAGCGTCCCGACCTTTCTTGTAGCTGACTGGATGTAGGAAGGCATCATGCTCCACCATTAAGTCCTTGAAATCTTGAGCATCCATCCAGCCGTCAAAGGCTTTGTCCTTTTGAGCCTTGAGAATGAAAATCTCAGCCCTGGCCATTTCAAGATCAGAAGTTGAGGAGGCAAGTTGAGCTTCAAGAGCCTCTATACGCTGGTTAGCCTCCTCCAGCTTTTTGTTTGTGTCTTCCAGACCAACTTTCCAAGCCTTGGCTTGGTGAATTGCCCCTTGAAAGTGGATTTTCGCCTGTAAGAAATAAAGGAAAAGTAAGAAACAAGAAAAATTACGGCAGGAAGCTATAGATATCAAAAGAAAAAAAACGTATCGTAGCCAAGGCCTGAGCTCCGAAAAGCTCGTTAGCCTCCAAGTCCTGTTGAAGGACAAGATCATAATAATCCACAGGAGAAATGGAATGCATAGACCATTCCTTGGCAAGCGCTATGTTGCTAGGGACTTCTTCGCCTACTTCTTTCGCCTGAAGTAGGAACTCCGGGAAGCGATCCCCGAGGCACGGGTCTTTGAAGACCTTCTCAGCACGTTTCATCCTGGTCATTTCCAGGTCTTTAGGCTTTGTAGCCTCCTCGATCTTCCCAGCCACTACAAAAAATAAGATAAGTGAGTTGAGAAAGTAGCAAAGGAAAAAGTGGGAGAAACAAAGACAACTAGAGAAGGAAGGAAACATACTCATTTTAGGAACGGGAGAAAAGCCACGTTCTACAAGAACGGTCTCCCTGATAAGATCCCAAGAGTGGGAAGTACCATTATCTTGAGTAAGGAGGTTGAAAGCTCTGGTCTCCTCCTCAGACAAAAATATTTCATTAGGGCTCCCTTCTATAGCTAGCCCAAAAGACAAACGAAAAAGGGTGCCCCAATCGCCGCCCTCCCAAAGGACGTACAGAAAATTTTTCTTCCACCCCAAATTATTTTCAGGGATGGACTTCCCGTTCACTATGTGGGGAACGGTTGGGCGCTGGTTCAAAGAAACCCACCCCGGATTCTTGTCGGGACTATTCTAAAACTGAAAAATCTTTCTAAATACAGCAACTGAGGTAGGGACGTTGTGCTTGGCGCATTGCGACAAGTAGCACAGAATAAACCTCCAAGAGTTTGGAGGGAGTTGGCAAGGGCTGATGCCCACATCAGCTAGCAAAACAGGGATAAATGGGTGAAAGGGGAGTCTGATACCTGCCCTTAGAGTGTCCCTGTAGAGGCATAGTGTGTCCTTCCTCCAGTGGCAGGCCCTATCGGCCAGACCCGCAAGAACCAGCTCGAAGTGCTCCTTGATTTTGAAACAAGCAGTCAACTTGTCCAGCTCCTTTGGATCCCGGAAGACACTGATATGGTCATGCGTGTCCAGATGCGCGTCAGATGGGTACTCATCCCCTCGGCTGTTGATCATATCAATCAAGGAAGTGTACCTCGATCGAATGGGGAACTCACTGGATTTTTTTGGCCACGTTCATCTTGGCCAAACGTGTAATTCTCTTATCAGCCATCTCAGAAAAGGGCGCAAAAGAAGATAATTTTAAAACACGAGCTATGCAAAAATGAGCAAAAGAAAAGAAGAGAGAAATGTATTTTACCTGAAGTAATAATAAAAAAAGGGGGCTTGCTTGCTAAGTAAAGGTTTTGGGGCTCAAAAACTCCGACCTACAAATTATTTCTCTGAGATCTTTAGGAGAAGAAAAGGGGAAGAAATGAGAATGTGAGAAATGAGTGACCCTAGTCACTCTTTTATATAGGAGGAAAAGGGAAGATGAAAAGGCAGAAAATTCCATTAAGCTGTAGGCCCAAAGAAAAAGCCCAAATTCTGGAATGTTCAAGAATATCTTTAAAGTCATTAAGTTCTGGAACCTTCCAGAATATTTTCAATAAATCTGAAGGCCAAACGAGGCCCAAATCTAAAAAGGATTTGGAAAAAGTGAAGGCCCAAATACCAAAAGGATTTGGACAAGTGAAGGCTCAAACGAGGCCCAAATCCAAAAAGGATTTGGAAAGGTAAAGGCCAAACAAGGCCCAATCCAAGTCAGATTAAGAGCAGCCCAATAAAGACCAGGATTGAGGTCGAATTTGAGGTCGTAAATCTTATTCGAATTCTTTCGAACAGGCGCCCAAAAATTACGGGTAAAAAAGACCAGGATTGAGGTCAAAACTTTGGTTGTAAATCCTATTTGAATTCTTTCGAACAGGCGCCCGAAAATTGTGGGTAAAAAAGACCAGGATTGAGGTCGAAATTGAAGTCGTGGATGCAGTTTGAATTTTTTCGAACAGAAGCCAGAAAAGCACTTATCAATAAGACCAGGATTGAGGTCAAAATTGAATTCCTGGATCCAGTTTGAATTCTTTCGAATAGAAGCCAGAAAAGCACTTATCAATAAGACCAGGATTGAGGTCGAAATTATGGTCATAAATCAAACATGAAATTTTTAAAGAGGAACGAAGATCCAGGTCGTAGGTTTGACTAGGATCCAGGTCGAAACCCTGGTCGTGATTCCTAGTCGAAACCATACGAACAAGAATCAAATAAGGCTGGAAATCTCGACCAAAATCGAGGTCGAATGTTCGACTAGGATCCTGGTCAAAATCCAGGTCGTGGAACCTAGTCGAAATCCTTCGACCAGGAATCAAACAAGGACATAAATTTTGACCAAAATCTAGTTTAAAGGTTCGACTAGGATCTGGGTCAAAATCCAGGTCGTGGATCCTAGTCGATATCCTTCGACCAGGATTAAAAGGCTGGCCCAAAATTCGACTAGGATCTAGATCGAAATTTCGACTAGGATCCTGGTCGAAAAAGGGCTGAAAGTTAGAAAATGTTTTTGGAAAATTGCAGAAAAATTGGAAATAAAGGGAAAATTCCTAAAAAATGCCAGAAAATTACTAAAAATAGGGAAAAGGTAAGAAAATAAAAAGGAAGTTTTTAAACGACCCTGAAGCCATGTACAAGGAAAATCGTTGTAAATGTGTAGGTCGCTCCACACTTTACACAAAACGATACCCTGTAAGGGAATGAGTGAACTTAACTTTTGCTAAATCTTATACGGTTTCCCAAAAGTTGGGGGGCAAATGATAGGTAATAAATAAATCCTGATCACGTAATTAAATATTGCATTAGTTACACATGATTTGGGCTACAAGGCCCAATAAGAAGATGTATGCCATTCAGACCAAAAAGGTTAACACATTGATCAGGCCTGATGGACTAGATCAGGCCTGATGGAACAAAAAAGGCCCAAAACCCTGAATATTAATTAATTTTGTAATTAATTAATAAGGGAAAAATTAGCTGTTGAGAAGAGTCCCAATAAGGACATAAATTCTTGCAGATTAGCCTCTAAAGGACCTAGAAGGATAAGGAATCAGTTTCCTACCATTTAGGACTCCAAAGTCCATTCTAATTCTGAGACTTGACTACCAAGTCTCCTATACCAAGTCCAATTCAAGGACCCCCAACATCTATATAAGGGGCCTCACCCCACAAATCAGAACTACATTTTGACTTGATCCTTGGAAATGAGCAAGGTACGTAGGCATCTTGTTAAGGCAGATCGAGTCACGAAACACAAGAGCAGTCAAATCGAGCCTCGAAACTCACATTCCTTAGTAATAAATACAGCAATCATATACCCTAGTTTTTAATCCATAACACTGATTAAATGAATTAATCAGTTATTTAAATAAATAAATAATTAATCAAAAAAATTGTAAATAATTAAATCAAATTATGATTTTCAAAAATAATAAGAATAATAATTTGAAATTGAAATAAATATTTTACAAAAAAAATAAAATTCAAAATAAAGTTATTGTAAAACGGACTTTTCCCGGGGTCAGAACCCCTCGAAATCAATCCCATACAATACCATTCAACTATACTCTAATAAAATTATTAAATTTGAAACATACAATAATTCATATTTGCATGTATAAACACGCCATAAACGAAAAATACGGCCAAAAACGACTTCTATAATAACTTCTAAAAATTATGAAATAAATATGTATACAATAATCTATCAAAAAAATATGTATACACTAACATGCGATAATATACCCAAATAGCAAGGCGAAATCTCAGAATCCTTACCCAAAATAAATTCTGATCACCCCAAAAGATTATCTAATTTCCGAAAAATATCTCCAGAAAAATCCAAAATTAATAGCCGTAGACATACACACGATGAAATGCTACGCGGAGTAATCAACATCACCAAACTCCTTTTGTACGCCCCGAAAATAAATTAAAATGAACCTATGTTCCGAAAATTTTCTTCTCAAAACCTTGCAATATATATACCTATGTGTAGATATCAAAGCGCTGATCATTTTCATATATAACAATTGAAATTTGGACAGACGATTTGGAGGATATGAATTTTTGAAAATTAAAAGTATATAAATTTACGGAAGAAAAAGAAAGACACATAAGAGAAAGAGAGAGAGAAGGGAGAAAGATTGACGCTAGTGAGAGATGAGAGATGCGAATGATTGAGGGGGGGGAATGACAGTGAGGTGCGCGAGTGTGTTCTTGTTTCTATTTTTTAAACAAGACACTTAGCCAACCAGATTACTGCATATTTGCCACGTATCAATTGATTAACACGAAGTTTACACGCACAATCTGCATCTCCGGGCAGTCTGGTTTCATCTCACAATTTGCGTTTTAACGAACAAACTTGCGGGTGAAAATAACTCGAAAAACTACCGAAGTAATTTTAAAAATCCCAGAATAATTAAAAACTGGTAAAATAAAATTTTCATAATTTAAAAACATATTTGAATTTAATATCAGACCTGCATTTGGCAATTTAACGAACAAATGTGCGGGTAAATATGACCCGAAAAATTTCCAAAATAATTTTGAAATTTAAAACTTAAGAAAATATAAATTTCATAATTGTTGAAGCATTTTTGAATTTAACTTTGGACCCGCACTTAAATAAAATCAGAAAATGATTTAAGGATAAATAATTGACGAAATATTATGTTCTAAATATTCTAAAATCCAATAAATAATTATTGAAATTATAAAGCCATAAAATAATTTTAATAATAATTCTCATACTTATGAAAATTAAACTTTGATATATTACTATATTGAAGAATAAATAATAAGATTTAAATATTAAACTGAACTAACAATTAAGAGCACAAATAATTTAACACGTAGCGAGTATTCGAAAAATACTCTGGTCCTTACAGGACCACATACAAATCTACTGCATGTTAAATCATGGCCAAACATTTTTTAAATAATATTAAATGTAACATCCCAAATCTGAGGTCAAAATTTGGTGTAACTAAATAATCTTTACGAAATATAAAATAATATACAAATGACCCCTCAACTCTGGATCATGTACAGGTTATGGTATGAAACAAGAATCTAACCTTCTAAAATCTACAATAACTAAATTACAAATTTATTATCTCTGTACTAACTTCCTTGTCTTATTCATCCTAACATCTTCACCCTCTTGCAGCTGAGATTTTTCGAACTTCTGTTGTCTCTTAAGAGCTACTCACTTTTATCCTTATTTGTTATGAAAGAAATAAGAATTCACAAAGCAAGAGTGAGCCAAAATGCCCAACAAGTACATAACTGAGTTCCAAGTATCAGTATCAAAGGAAATTTCCGGACATAATTTTTAAATTAACTTTAAACCTTGCTATTTATCTGAAGTAGTTGAGCGAATAAAATATTGGCCCTCTTTGGCCCTTAATCATAAATCACATTTCTTTGATAAGAACATCGAACAATTCTCAAGTTCATTTCTTGAATGAAATCTTTGTCCGATTTTGAAATTATAAGTTTCCAAGAAGGAATTCCATTTATGAAGATCAACAATAAATTAGACTAGACACTAGAACCAACATATGCACTATAACCTGCTGATCAGTCAAGATACAGCACGAATCTATACCCAACTGTATAGACCCACCAACATATAGGGTACCTAGGCACTATGGCCTAATAATCAAGGGTCCAGCCATCTCTGGCCCTTAGGGTCAAGCTTATTCCTGGCCCTCATCGTAACCATCCAGTCCGTAGAGTATTTTGATGTCAAATCACTTTGATTTCAAAACATCTCGATTCATGGTTCGCAAATAACCCGAAATAATGGGTATTTGCTCAAGAGATCAATCAATAATTAAAGAACAAGATCAAAAAAGGACTTACATAAAAAAGTGTAATTGCAGCGAAATATAAAAACATTTAACTATTCTGAACTTAGAATAGGAAAGAGATATTTGCAGTATATTATAAGAAGGTTTAGGAATACTTGCCTGATATGCTCGATAACTTCTTACTATAACTCTGGCTTATATCTGTTGGCTACTGACTCTGTCTAACACTTAACTGCGCTCATTGCTACTCAATTCTATAAACAAAAGGACTATCTTAATTGACAGAACCAAACTCAATCGACATAACTATACGTCTTGACATCTACCCAATCGTTTATAACTAATTATAGTATTTTAAAACTGTAAAAAGATAGCATGCATATCATGTAATACGTAATCATGTTATTCGTATAACATGTAATTACATATTTCATATAATACATAAATCAGATCGTCAAAAGACAAGTCTCAGTATTTTCAGAATTGAAATTGGGTCAATGACAGTGTTTACCGGTCGAATACCGACTCGGAATGATTCGCAAATTAAACGACCTTGTTATACAAAAGAAATTAGATCTCAAAAGTATTATTGAAAGCGGAATATTTTTCTGAGTCTATAGCGTTCGTTTCGTATTAAACGGACGAACGGTTTATTTATTACAAACAAAATAAGAATAAATAGGAATAAATCAATTAATAATAATATTACTTAATTTTTAAATACCAAAATATAAATTTTAAAAGTTTAAAAGTAATTTTTTTAGGAATTATTTGAAATAATTATAAATAATTTACATTTTATTTAACTATTTATAAATAAAATAAATTGATTAAATGAATTAATCAATTAATTGAATTCATAAATAATTAACTAAAATATATTATAAATAATCAAATCAAATTGGATTTTTATTTTTAAAAATAATAAAAGAAAATAATTTTTGGAATTTAAAATAATTTTTAGAATTTAAAATAATTTTTTTGGGAAATTAAAATAAATTATTTTTAGAAATTAGAAAATGAATTTTGAAATAAAAGTAAAAAGATATTAGTAAAAACAGATTTTGGACCGGGTCTTCTTCTTCGCAGGATTAAACGGTGGTTCTGGGAGGCGGGACTTCGCCGGATTCACGAAGAACACGGCCGACGATTCGCCGGTTTCTGGAATTTCCAAATTCCGGCCGAACGTTCGGCCATCTCTAGCGAGTCCTACCGTCACCAAAACAACATCGTTTCCACTGGGTTTTGCTTCCAAACGCACCCTCGCAACTCCAAAAACAAGATTCAATCCTCGCCATCTTCAATTAACCCCAGGAAATCAATCCCCGGCCAAAACCGCTCCCAACTCCAGCGAACAACCGGAAAAATCAAAATCATTCAACTCTGAACCAAAATCAATGATTTTGGTACCAAATCAAAGCTTGTAACACCTATAATCTATTCATAACCTCAGAAATCATCAAGAACGCCAGAATAATCTCAAAAATCGAATTGAAAAATAAAAAAAAAACATTGAACTCAGACTTACTCAAATCGTAATCAAAATTAACAAAATAAAATGTTAAATCACTCCTTGTGATCCCAGGAACAATTATCCATCAACAAAAACAACAAACAATTACTCAAGAATAAAAAATGAATTCAAGCCAAAAAGACTAAAAATCGATTTTTATAAATATTGTACCTCAGATATTGAAACTGGTATCAATAGAATGGGCTCGTTGAGAGGATGATTTTGATTACTAGAACACTCGAATTGGTTCCCTGAATCGATCAAAATCAGTGATCAAGTTTGGTTCAAGAATCTCACCCCCAAAACTATGTTCTTCAATTTATTTTTAATGAGAATAAAAATGAGATAAAAGAATTAATAAGCTTTTTATATTTTCTGAAAAATAAATACCCAAAATCAATTTAGGGTGTTTTTATCTTTTAATTAAAATAATTAGGCCCAAAAATAATAATTATGGGGAATAATTTTAAAAGTAATAAAATACAAAATTTATATCAAAATTTTCCAAAAATTACGAATAATTCAAAAATACAAAAATATAGGGTATTTGAAATACGTATAATTCTATAAAAATAAAAACATGAATTTGCGGGACTTGACGTCCCAGTGGGGTCCCGTTCCGTTTGTTTTTCGAGAAACCGAAACGATTCCTAAATTAACCGAAAACCCCGAAAACACATAAAATACATTCAGACGCACATAAAACGAGATAAAACGAGTACCTTGATACAAACGCAAATAAATACGAGTCCAAATTGCAGATTGATTCATATAATTACCTTTTAAAATACATAACAAATAATCGAAAAAATTTATGGATCTTGCGGGGCCACATATAGCAATTATAACATGTAATATCATAGCAATAATCAGTTTAAACTCATAAAACACATTATATTTATTTAATTAACACAAAATATTCACATAATTTTCCCGGATATTATATTAAACATATTAGTATTCATTTAAAACGTAACAAAATAGCTGTAAAATATTATTTTGCAATTATTTTTAAACCTCACCCTTTGCTCGGATGAACACAGTTAAAATATTGGAGCGGGTAAAAATATCCACTCGATCCCCAACTTGTAAAATGAACTAAATTCACCGATATTGATAAAATGACCGGATTTCAGATAAAAAATTTATATTATAAAAGTAATTAAATACTTTCACAATAATAACAGGGATTGAGACCAACTACCAATTAGCACATTACCATTTAATCAAACGAATACGCCAAGCAGGAATAAATTATCCATAATTTTATTCCTTCTAAATCGGAAAATCATAAAAACATATTCAAGGAATAATAATATTAATAATGGCTAAAAATTCGGGATATCACAAATTATGAACTCCACTTCACCTTTCACATCAACACAAGTAACAGGCTGGACATTTTTGATAAGTTCAAGGAACTTTTTAGAGTTGGAAGGGTTTGACAGTTTTGGTGGTGGAGGTTTTGCTTGTTCCTGTTTGGGGTATGGTTTGGATCTTGTCTCAGGTTAGCTTTTCTAGTGTAAACTTTGGTTTGAAAAGGTTTAACAGGCCTAAGGTTAGAGGATTGAGAAATTTGGAATTTTCTGCTTTGGTAGAAAGGAATGGTATGGTTTTTGTGTCCCTTTCTTATTTGTCTTGGTGGAAAATGTCTTTTATGAAAGTGTTTGGGAAGTGAAGAAGGGACAGTTTTGAAAGAAGAGGCTTTATGATGGTGAACCTGATTTTTCTCCATATCCTCAAGAAGATATGGGTTTTCAATCATTGGTCTGGGCTTTGGGTAGTAGGGATTGACATTTGGGTTCATGTTGCAAGTGAAGTGAAGTTATGGTAGTGTTCAGTTTATGTGAATGTAAACATGTAGCATGTAATATGTATATATATAATCATTTAACACATATGCAAAAAGATTTTGAGAAATAATATTTCTGGAAAAATGTTAATGTTCATGAACAATGAATACCATTTAATGCAATACAGAATGCATGGATTTGTTATGCAATAGTACAGGCCTATTATGCAAATAGAACATAGGATGATGTACTTAAGTGAGTGATGTATGCATTTAGGAAAAATAGATTCATGGTTCAGCACACAACGGAGAATAAAGAATGTATTTATTATATGTTTTTGTTCCAACTTTAGTAAACAACACAGTGCACAAGTACAGTTTTTGAAAACTGTGAGACACAAAGTTGATTTAATACTTTACTCTACCACATAGAGCCTATACTTATCAGTACAAATGCATCTAAGGATTTCTATGCTGTGATGATGTTACGACCGGTATTTTCGTGTAATATTATTTATGGATTTGGTATAATATTAAAGCCGAATGAAAATATATTCAATGATTGTACGTTTGTGTGAGTGAAAATTTCTGCATTATAAATTTGTTATATGTAGTATATAATTTTTCAAAGTAAAAGTTTATTTATTTCCTTTATTTTTTATTTATAAGGAATATTCTAAGCCTTGGAAAGATTTTCTTTTAAAAGTTATTTTGTTCACAAATTTTGAGAGTGATTTTATAAAATTTCTAAAAATCTAAGTTATTTTATGGTATAAATTTTGTAATTTTTGAACTTTTATTTTATTTTATAA